>NC_071976.1:30482178-30782178 GCF_026283585.1 Hylaeus volcanicus | reverse complement strand
ATGATTCTCAATCTCATTATCTCTTGCTTCCGAATCTTCATCTTCCTTGCGGAGTACTTCACCATCCTTACACACACATGCACAAAAATTGCTACATACTGCATGCCAATTATTCTTTTAGTAACAGATTTATCATGTCATGTTTGGGTCATTCATATTCATCATATTTATTGTTATATAAAACATACACATCTGATTGAATGAATGAATTAATCGTTAGTTCTTGCAGATTTTGTTATGATGTTCTAACACGTTATTATAAACACGTATTGAAGCATAAGCCTATGATTATACAAACTATAACGCGTCTGTAAAAATTAAGCTAACATAAGAGTATTTGAGGTGATTAATGATAAGTTTAATATACACTTCTTGCATTATTTTATAATGTTGAACATATAGCACAGTAAGCAGTAACAAACATATTTACATAATTGTAGAGCGGGTTCCAATTTTAGGTTATATGAAAACATTTTTTTCGTACTTTAATATTATCCGAAATTATATCGAACTTTATGTTATATAAATAATAGCTTGCAAAGATTGAAATAACGAATATGTAAGCCCTATGTTTTGTGCGTGTGTGTGTGACTATTTACACACATAAGTTTACACGGACTATGAACATCACAATAAAATGTAGGTGATATTTTTTCATGATATGGAGATTTGAAAGCAAAGAGTGCTAGCTACTCAACACTGTAATCTACGCGTTCGACTGAATTAAGAATGGTAAATTAGCAACATATACCACATATAATAATATTTAGAATGTTTATGTAAACAGAATTGATATTACGCTAAATATAAAAATTTTATTCCGCTAATAAAATATGTGCCAACTATGTAAAAATTAATATAAACAAATAAGTAAAATACGCTACATTTTTATATTTTCATTTTTTAATCATTTTACTATGAAAGTTAATGCCAAAGAATGTTTACTGTAAACAAATTCATTTATAGTTCTATTTTACTTGGGGCCTTACAATACCAATCATAATTATACATAAAAATGGTCAACATTACCTGATTAATCGAACTTCTGTGTCTGTTTTCGTTATCTGCGCTTATATGAAAACGTCGCTGAAATTCAGTTGCAGCAGTACTGAAATTTCGGTCAACTTCAACATTTCCACTGGGTGAAGTATTACTGTAAATACATTTCGAAAACGACCAAACTAAGATTCGTGATTCGTCTATTTAGAGATTGTTGAAATAAAAAAAATTATATCTACTACATACGATTCCGATGGTCGTTCCCATTGGGTGAATCGTGCTATATGATTAACGTAATACGTTCGCCCATTTGCATCTTGTCTTTCTTCCCATCCTGGTGGTAAAGGTGGTAACGGCGAGTCAAACATAACCTACAAACAGTTTTCCATAAAATATTAGTTTATACACAAATAAACACAGACAACCTCAAAAATTATTAACATTACTATAAATATAATGTACACGTAACTGTCTGCATGGGATGGTTGACATGTACTGGTTGTACCATTTCCCATCCTCCTGTGTCAACTGCAGCATCCCTATAGTCAGTCTCTACGGTCACCGTATCCGAAATGTATGCGTGGTATACTTCCAAAGTACCTTTTACTCTCGAACGCTGACTGGAATGATTACTAGCCATATCCTCATAAGTTATTCATTTTGCATTTGCAAATGAAAAGTACGAAAGAAACATTTTAATGAACCAAATGTTAAAATTGGTGATATGCAACCAATAAATATGGATGGATGAAAAAATTGTTCGAAAATTGTGCATAATAGTGTGCATGAAATGAACAAAATGAAAATTAATAAATAAAAATAACGATACAATTTTAATTGTGACTTGCATTTAAATGTTCATATACTATAAAGTAAAATATGTAATTGTTCCATTGAACCTATAGGATATGGACAAACAATATTAAAGATAAAGCTAAACTGATTAAAATTGCAAAATATATCAAAATACACAGCTTGAAGCATATATTAAAGAAAATACTTACCTACGTGGTCGAAGTAAGTAGCGTCTAGCAGGGATTGTTTGACCTTCTTGTTCTATAGGTAGATTGATTAATGTTAATTCCACCATTCCAAGAAAATCATCTCTTGTCAATCTGTTCTCGTCAAAAACTTGTAGCACCAATTTGTGATCAACAGGCTTAACCTTAAGAATACCACAGTTATTTAACAAGTATCACATTCAAAATAATAAATAAATAAAAAAATGTGGTGATTATTTAGAATAGGTCTGACATCAGAGACTTTAATGGCCTTGTAATATGTTTGTGGTGGACATGTCCCTGAAAGTCTTAAAGCAAAAATATTTCTTGCTTACTCTTAGTTTTCAAAATACATTACTATACAATCATCACAATACAATCTATCAAAAAGCAACCCCAATGTTCACATGAGTCACAATCTTGTATCTGTTAAAGTATGATTCACATTATACTAAGAGTAAGTGATAAGTATCTTTGTATTTCAATACACTTACTATTATATCCCCTCAACATATTTCAAGGTTAGCAGTACCACAAATAATTATTATAAATGTTAATAATAAACTTACTCTAAATATAAATTCCTCCTCCCAGACAGGATTCAAAGTCTTTTTTTTAGTTTTTGTAAGTGCAGAATCCACTGTCTGATCACCATTTACAGTATTTAAATCAACACGTACATAAGGATCGCTTGCACCAAAAATGTCTTTCTTAGCTAATTGGTGCCCAGCGATCACCTTTAATCTCAGCTTACTGGTAGTCTCATCTCTCTAAAGACACCACCAAAAATTAGAACCTAAATTACTAACATTTTATATATACAATTGAATGTAATAATTGTTTGATAATTTAGCTTTGTTATAAAATAATGTATGTAAACACAAGTTTCCAGAACACTTAAAATGAGATAGGGCACTTTTTACAAATTATTAATTAGACAAGTGCTTTATTTAGTTTTAAATATTTACAAAATGATGTTTTATTCGTTTGATGCCCCTCATGTGATAAACCCTATTTTAACTATTTTATTACGATATATTTCGTTTGAAAGTAAACTGTTAAAAACATTACACGATTCATTTTGTATGTATATGTATAATACAAATATAAAAGAATTGATATTGGGAAGTATAATTTACGTTTCAGGGTAAATAAACACTATAAGGGCAGTTACTGTTTTGATTCTCGTTTATATCATAAAGTTTTTCGTTGGCGCAGCGGTATTATCATTCGTAAAATCAACAACTTTCCGTAAGTAACACCCTTTCTGGAGTCTATCAATCAAAAATCCAACCTGTACTTGTCAAACTGTCAAAATAGTTACGTACGGATTCTCCGTCAACTCCGGGCGGCGGATTGTATCCGTAAACATGTTCCTCTGCCATTAACCTTACGTGTAATTTATTTGTTTCAAATCGTCGACTTCTGCTTCTTACAATTTAACGAGGCTTACAGTTTCTTATGTGCCATCAAGAAACCTATTTTGTCTTAACCCCTCTCCGCCGCTAGTGCACGAACGAAACGGATATGACATACCGCGTTTAAAGATGGCCAGCTTCCTTTTAAATATTCAAACATCACGAAAATTCAGCCTTTATATTCGGTCTCTATTCGAATCACAAAATTCGTCCCGTTTTTTATAAAACTACCGTACACTTTACGAAACACGTTCTGGCTAATCACGAAAATTCTATCAATGACGAAGAAACACAAACTTCCAAAAAGGTGTGCCTACAAAACGATCCTATATACCGCTGAAATGACGACTTCTAATGCGCCTGCGAACATTTCTCCGAATTTTCCTAAATAGATTGCTTTCGTTACTATATGCAGTAAGTTGAGAGGTGTTATAAAAATTATGAGAATCATATTCTCGGTATAAACAACGTTTTCAAACGTTGACAATTATACTTCAACGGCCAAAGAGCGTAAAAAGTGACGCATGGTTTGAAATGCATTTTTCTAAACAGCTTCTCGATTATCTTTTTGTATTGTCTTAATATCAAAAGGATTTCATTGCGAGAATGATAAGAAGATTGTAACAATGCATATGATAATCTTGAGTCATCTTCTCATTCGTTTTTATACATAGATATATCATGGTATTTTAAGGATGAACTACTTTTAAAGTAATATTTACAGGTTTTATGTGTGCAAGGTAGTACAATTATTTACATACCACAGGTTCTGCTAACGATACACGGCCAGGTCTTCTATGAGTTGGCAATACATGAGATAGGGTACGCTGTTGATTACTCCAACTATAGGATCGTTGTCTTTGTGGAGATGACTCGACCCCAGCATATATTGGGTAGGTCAATGTTCCTGGCATCTTCAGTTCTTAATTTACCAATACTTTGTGCATTGATCACTGCAATCTGTCTTTAGTAGTCACAGGTATCAAAACACTCCATATACACTCATGTGTGATTCTAACAAAGATTAAAATCTATCAATTTCTGCTACTCTTCATTACATAAGAATTTATTTATAGACCATAATAGCATATTTAACAAATTAACAAATTTGTAATGTAAGATACGATATTATTGGAACAATTTAATACATATACCAATATATACTACCAAAATTATGAATGAATTATCAAAGCAGCACAAAAGTAGAATATCCATACTCTTTATCAGTGACCGATATTTTCTAACAAAACTTATTTACACTTAACACACAATCAATTGATCACTTATATATTATTTGAACTTAACTGGTTTATATTTATATCTTCAACAGAAAAAGCATAAGTGTTCAACCGTTTATAACTGTAAAATCACTAATTCTCGAAGTGAATGTTAAATATAAAACTCACTTGAGATAAGGAGAATGCTTTAAATCATTGACGCGATAACACGCACTTACGACGATGGAATTAACTAGTACATTGAAAGTTTGATAAACATACATACAGGTAATTGTTCCGCGAGCTACAAACAGATCAAATAAAACGTTTCGAACGTAATTAAAATTTCAAATCGCAAAATTACGATTACAATTAAAAGTCTACTAACTACGCTTGTTAATATTCCAAATATTTGTCTGATCTTTTATATCACGTTATGATTACGTATTTGATATTATTTTCATTGTAATGCAGCATTTGCTTGATAATTCCAATTAATACGACGTTTGCATTCTTTTTATAGATACAGTGGCGCTCTAGATAAACTCAAAAACCAACCTACCGACGATTTCCGAAGAATTCGGATTCAAAATCGTCGCGTCGCGAGGAAAAATGATTAAAATTTGTACTGAACTTCCGCGTATTGACAGGTGAATACGTGTTATCTTCAGTTACGTTATATATTCGTATTCGAAATAAAAACGATTTTTTTACGTATTTGACACAATAAAGTATTTGTTAATATGTATATACCGTTATTGTTTAACATAGAATTAAGGTGAGAGTATTGACAGATGAGTTTACAATAAACACCTGTATCCTTGGATTTGTTTTTATACATGATATAGGTTAACAGGTGACAAATAAATGTTATACTCTTGTTGGATGTGAGTCTTTATATGTAAATTACAACCATGTTAAGGAGAAGGAATGTTAATATTAAAACAGTCAAAGAATTAGATGCATTTCCTAAAGTTCCTGAGCCATATGTTGACAAAACTGTGGTTGGAGGAACATGTAAGTTTTATGCTATACAATTCAATATTTTGTCCACATCTAAGTATAAGATTTTATACTTTGACTTGCAGTCTCCATATTTACAATATGCACCATTGCATATTTAATAATAGCTGAAACAAGTTACTACCTTGATAGCAGATTAGAATTCAAATTTGAACCAGACACAGATATGGATGCAAAACTAAAAATAAATATCGATATGACTGTTGCAATGCCATGTAGTCGCATAGGTGCAGATGTTCTGGATTCTACAAATCAAAATATGATAGGTCATCAAACACTAGAAGAAGAAGACACTTGGTGGGAATTAACGCAAGAACAGAGATCTCACTTTGAAGCTTTAAAACACATGAATTCGTATTTAAGAGAAGAATATCATGCCATTCATGAGCTGCTATGGAAATCTAATCAAATCCCTTTGTATAGTGAAATGCCAAAGAGGTGAAAAAGTGACAGTATTTATATGTTTATTGTTATTATAATAAAAATTCACTTATGCATTTATTTATTGTTAGAACTCATCAGCCTAGTTATGTGCCAAATGCATGTCGCATTTATGGTAGTTTAAATGTTAACAAAGTTGCTGGAAATTTTCACATAACAGCTGGAAAATCATTATCCATTCCCAGAGGACACATACATATTTCAGCTTTCATGACTGGTAGAGATTACAACTTCACTCATAGAATAAACAAGTTTTCATTTGGAGGACCCAGTCCAGGTATCGTTCATCCTTTAGAAGGAGATGAAAAAATTGCAGATAATAGTGAGTTGACGTGACATAATATAAAACGCAAGTGTGAATATTTTAGTAACTATATTTACAGAGAATTTTCTTTTAGATATGATTTTATATCAGTACTTTGTAGAAGTTGTGCCTACTGACATACAAACTCTATCAAGTACTTCCAAAACATACCAGTATAGTGTAAAAGATCACGAAAGACCTATTGATCATCAAAAAGGATCTCATGGAATTCCAGGAATTTTCTTCAAATACGACATGAGTGCGCTTAAAATAAAAGTTACTCAAGAACGTGATACAGTATGTCAATTTTTAGTAAAATTGTGTGCCACTGTTGGAGGCATTTTTGTTACAAGTGGCAAGTATCGATTGATTTAAACTGTGATATAATTTATCGAAAATATTCTCAGTATATTGAATTTTACAGGATTGGTAAAAAATATCGTACAGAGCTTTTGGTACATTGCATACTGCAAGTTTCTAACACCTAAAGATGGCAAAAGCGAAAAAAAATATATGATTTCAGTTCCACAGAATTATCGAATACCTGGAACAATAAATCTACTGGATGTTTCAGCACCAGAAACTGTAGATATTATGTTCAAACCTCTATGAAAATAACATTATAATCTAATTTTCTAATGATTTTCAAGTGTATTATAAAATACTATTAAATTCATCAATTTTGTAAGAAGAAACGGCCTTGTGTATCATTTGTAAACATCTTGTACATACTAATCAAATAATAATAATTTTATATTCATCTGTTAATTGAATTATTTTTAAATTTAAATAACACCATCTATCAACGGCATCCAGAAACTTGCTGAGAAGAAGGTGAAGGGGTTGTTATTTCACAGCCTGTATTCCCCTCAAACGGCAAGGATTAATGGATACTTGTGTAAGAGAAAGTGGAAATGTCGAGTGATAGTTCTCGCAGAGTTGTCTTAGAAAAGTTTGATCGAAAGATGACTATTAGATATAATTTACGTTTGTTAAATCGATGCGTTTATGGTCTGCGTTCTTTGTAACAAAAACGTTGGTCGATTGGAAATCGTCGCATGCGCTTGACCGAAGTATTCGTCGGAACGGTGTTCATTTGATCCTTGAACGAGTTTGAATAAACAAATTTTTAGGAATGGCAGATATTAAACCAGAACACAAAGGCGAGGATACCGATAATTATGGAATGGGTAATAGTGCCGATCCAAAGAACATGCAAGAATTGACGCAATACGTAAGTCGAACTTATTGTTATGACATTTCATTCGGTGACTCGATGTTTGTAATCGACTATTCGTGTTTACGTTTCTATTCTTCTTTTTTTTAGGTACAAACATTGTTGCAAAACATGCAGGACAAGTTTCAAACAATGTCGGATCAAATTCTCGGAAGAAATATCCTTTTCTCTTAAATTAATTTCATTTCCTTGAATAACCTCAAAAATACCAATCATATTTACGTTTTATTTTCTATATAAATATCATCTATCGTAAAGTGTTAATTATATTTATGTATGAGAAAAATTGAGTTTATTTAGGGAAATTAGGTATTAAGTGTATTATTTCAGTAAACAGAGTATAGATCATTGTTTCCTTAATAATAAACAATAGATGAAATGGGAAACAGAATAGATGATCTTGAAAAGAATATAGCAGATTTAATGACACAAGCTGGAGTGGAAGGAGGGGACAAATAATTGCGTTTATTGTAAAATCAACTTTGACATTCGAATAAGGATATCTGCAACATCAAGAAATATCATGGAATAACAACAATATTTATAGGATATTGAAATGCATTTTTTGATTACCAAAAAAAGAAAATAAACTAACAATTTTTGCAATAACACCATAAACACAACTCGTTTTTTATTTTTTTTTCTTATATAAAAATATAAGATACAATATACTGCCAAATATCGAATATTAAATTAAATATAATTAATAGTCATAGGCATCGTTAGAGACTTTTGATATGCGGGAATCGGTGGCACTGCTTTAAATACAAATCGGGTTGAAGCTTTCCGTCCAAAGTTGGTTTTTCCTTTAATCTAGAACCATATTAAATATTTAAATGACATAAATTATTTGAAATTACATAGATTTATGCCTGGTTCTCACAGGTTTTTCTTTTATAGATTCAGATTCTGTTTCTTCAGAGCTGTCTCCATATTCTTCAATTTGTACAGACTCAGAAGAGTTTGTTTTTAAGCTGGACTTTGTAGAATCCTGCAAATACGTCCATTTAATCGTTACGCGTTAACCTTAAGGAATATTTAACTTACTATGGAATCAGCAGTATGATTGCCTAATTTTTGTGGAGTCATAGGAGAAGATGTAAAACGACTGGCTAAATTCGTGAGAGAATAAGCCTGTCTGAACGAAGTTCGTCCAACGGTGGGCAATCTAGCAACGGAATCTGGTACTCGCATCATTTCGCGAAATTCCTAAATTCAACGATTAATTATATTAATCCAAATAATGAGAACACAATCGAATTATTAAAATTATTCAAAAAATTTTTATACTATATACTCGTTTTAATAAATTAAATATAACTAATCAGATAAGAATTTACCCCGTTCATGTTTCCTCTCGTCACTTGAAAGTCCTACGAGAAGAATGTTAAATAATCCTAATTTTATATCACTTAATCTACAACAATAAATAGAATAATCTACAAATGAAGTTACGCGTCTCACCTCGAGATCTTTAGCTTCGTCGACTTCAGCGATATCTTGGTAAGCTTTCGTTAGCAATTCGAGAGTCTTTGAGTGAAAACTTAATTGGATAACAACAAAATCTAAAAGTACAGTCTTCAGATCGTGCAATTTCCGCTTCTCGAACGAGTCGATTTGTTCCTCTAAGCCTTTTACGACTCTTGAAACTTCAACAGAAGCTTTCATTAGCTCGGATTCAGCTTGCGACTGTGTTAATTTTTAAGAACGTACGATAGGAGTAAAATGCGATCAATAAAATAGCATTTATATTTCTAATCAAGGATACGATCATCTGTTTATTTCTAGGATTTCGTTCCCTAAGCCTGTCCAGCTGCCTCTTCCTCGTCAACTCTTTGTCGCGAGCTGTAAACGTGTTTTTAACATCGTCTTTGGCATGTTTGCAAAGCGCCGAGTACTGGGACAGAGGAGCGATTATTTTCGCATCGAATCTCTGCACTTCGGCATCTCTAAAAAATTTGAATTTTTATTGTTCCAAAAGTCGCGTAACCCTTTAAGAAGTCGAAGCGTGTACCTGTAATCGCCTATTACCGATAAGGTCGCGGAGAAATTCGTCAAACCGGTAGTGAGCGATCTATTTACGGTCTCCGATTGAGCGTAATTTTGTATTGCTTTTGCGATTTCATCTCCTTTGTCGCGTAATCTGTAAATAGTAAAATTAATACATTAAAATAGCCGAATATATTATTCGTATCATACGACATTGTGACACTATATATATATATAAAAAAAATAATCAATATACAGGCGCGCGTGTTTCGGCGGTTGTTATGCACAAACCTTGCCGCTTTTCTTGTATACGCTGCAAACGTCGTGCACAATTCTGCAAAATGTTTCTCCACGTTAGATATTCGATCCTGTACAAATTTCGCTTCGTGCTCCCTGAAGAACGAAAATAACGTACACGATACGTTGAACCTCGATCCTCAGTGCGGTAATTCATATAAAAAATCGGGCATGCTTACCAAACACTGCTCTGAGATCGCGAACGTAACATTTCGCTACATATAGTTTCGCAAATTTTTGTTTAACAAGCGATTTTCTTATGATATTAGCATATTAGTATGGTGTTGACCGCAGACAACGTCTTGTATATTCGTCAGTGTTGGAACTGTTTACAAAGCATCGCGAATTACTCTTCAATCGGTAAAACAGGGAACAGGGAGGTGGTAAAATTTTGAAAGGTTTTTTTCTTCGGAGATATTTACTTTCCGTGAAGGCGTACGCAGCAGTGAACAGTTCTGTCTTCTCCGAGGGGCTTAAACCTAATTGCCCTTTGTTGCCTGATCCCGCTACTAAAACCTTACGGTCCTCTGTTACTAAAGCAGTGTGCCGTAAACCAATGGAGACCCGTTTAATTTTTCGACCGATTGCTAACTCAAAGGGCTCGTGTGTCCATTGAATTGTCTTGGGGCATTTTCCTAATTGTCCAAAGTTATTGGCACCCCATAGAAATAAGGTGCCGTTTATTGTTAACGCTGCTGAGCAATCCCAACCACATGCTACATCCACGACAATATTGTCATTTAGTTTACCCTCTATCTTGCGAAACAAAAGCGTGCTTTCATTTATAGGAAAACCGGCCTGTCCTTTATTATTCCAGCCGCAAGAATATACATGACCATGATTGTCCAAAATTAACGTATGCCCAGCACCTCCGACTATTTTCTTGATACTTTCTGGTTGCAGTGAACACCGTGACAAATCAGTTTCGCGAGCCAGAACGCATTCCTCCGATTGTATATCTTGTCCTAGTTGACTATGCGAATTAGCACCCTACAAAATAATATAAAACACTTATGTTGAAAGCATGTAACGTTTGAAACATTCCCGCCTAGCTATACTGCTTCCGTTTAAATTTTGCTTTATCGATCATGCTAGGCGACGTTCGCCAACAAGTGTGCAATCTAATCATACTTCGTAATTCATGACACATTTTGTTGAACGGAATTACCGCGCTTATGTACGCAACAGAAATAATTACACGTGCAACGTGCATGGAGAAAACAATAGATTACATTACCCATGAAATCAAACAATAGCTCATTGTTGCTTGTTTCTTTGCACATTGTACATCCTTCTATTTAGATTCTAATGCGAAAGGAATATCGCGAATAAATGTTGATAGCATACAGAAGTAAAGACTAAAACGATCAAATTATGAACCTAACTCTGAAATAATTCAGTGGTAATAGTAGAGTACTGTAATATAAGTGGCGCCATCGATGGGAAAACGCTCAAGTTTGTAGTGAAAATAGTTCCAACTATTTCTATAAGGTGGCGCCAGCGATACCTTTTAATCAATTATTCCTAAAAATGCATAATTAATACAATTCTTTGCTTTACAACACTACTATATATTCTTTTAATATGATTCTAATATATTGTTTATGTATTTATCTATAATTTAGCTATAAATATAGAACTTTAGTTAGTGGCGCCACGTAGCAGCAATAGTGAGAACTATTTTCATTGCAAACTTGGCCGTTTTCCCACCGATGGCGCCACTAGTATTAAAATCTGTATTATCATTGTACTAAATAAAATATTTTTAAAAATAATATATTTGGGATAACCAGGCATGATTCTTCTTGTTCTAACATTTGTAGTGACTATAGATCACAAATTATTGTTAATAATACTAAGAACTTGGGCGTTCCAAAATTAGTTCGTTCTTTTGACCGCGGGATGGCAATAACACAATTTCTTGGTCCATGAAACGCCATCAGTCCAAGTATGTGTGATTGCACATTGTAGATGGCGGCAAAAAATGTTTTCATGTGTGTATTTAATCCATAAAATGATGCAAATACTTTTTTGAAATGCGTTGGATTAGTATTTAATTAAATGTAGCAAGTTCTACAATTAAACGAAACGTTGATGTAATTTATTTGCACGATATGGAGGAATCTATGAAGTTTGACATTAAAGAGGTTAAGACTGACCTTTTGCGCGCGATAAACGAATGTTCCCAGCGTGGATTATTGCATACCACAAAGTGGTTAGCAGAATTAAGTTATTCTTTGAGAGATGTTAAACTATATAATCACGATATTACCGCCGATATACAATTGCCGGATGTTAGCGACGAAGAAGATACGTACATTTTGGCGAAATCCTATTTCGACTCGAAAGAGTACGATAGGGCAGCTTATTTTACGGAGGGCTGTAAAACTCCGAAAGTTAGGTTTCTACACTTGTATTCTCGGTATTTGTCTGGAGAGACAAAGAAGATATATGACACGACAGTAGTACCTCCAGACCCTTTAAAAAACAATAGTCTGAAATTATTGTGTTCCGATTTGAGGAAAGACCATTTGGCTGATAAGCTTGATGGTTTTGGTTTATATTTGTTTGGGGTCACCTTGAAGAAGTTACAACTTGGTCATGAAGCTATGGATGTATTGGTTGAAGCAACTCACAAGCAACCTATGCATTGGGGATCTTGGTTAGAATTAGCTTCTTTGGTAACAGATAAAGAAAAATTGGAAAACCTATGCTTGCCGAATCATTGGATGAAGCACTTCTTTGTAGCTCACATGTATTTGGAGTTACAGTTAATCGACGAAGGTTTAGCTTTGTATTGTGACTTACAATCAATGGGCTTCGAAAAAAATGGTTATGTACGTGCTCAAACTGCAATTGCAGTACACTATAGGAGGGGCAAGTTAAATTACTTAGTATTATAAATAGTATTCTTATCTCTCATGTATATTAATCCATGATCTTCTTGTTTCAGATGTTGACAATGCTATAGAGACATTTAAAAGAATAATTAAAGAAGATCCCTATTGTTTGGATAACATGGATACGTATTCTAATTTGCTTTACGTAAAAGAAATGAGAGTTGAACTAGCAAACTTGGCTCACAGAGCAACAGAAATAGATAAATATAGATTAGAAACATGTTGTATAGTAGGTGAGTTTGTTACACTTCTAACTGTAGAAATTAATGGCCCATTATTTTTCTATCCGGTAGAATTAATATTCTCTAGGAAATTACTACAGTTTAAGAGGAGATCATCAAAAGGCAGTGATGTATTTTCACAGGGCACTGAAAATGAATCCACAGTATCTTTCAGCCTGGACGTTACTTGGTCATGAATTTATGGAGATGAAAAACACCAATGGTGCTATTCATAGTTATCGACAAGCTATTGGTACGCGTCACATATATGCATATAATTAAATACGAGTATTCGCATACCTGAACATTTTTTTTTTTTATATATAGAAGTGAATAGGCGAGATTATAGAGCATGGTATGGTTTGGGTCAAACGTATGAAATTTTGAAAATGCCATTCTATGCGATTTATTATTATAAACAGGCTCAGCTTTTGAGACCACACGACAGTAGAATGGTTCTAGCTTTAGGAGAAGCATATGAAAAACAAGACAAAATACAAGACGCTCTCAAATGTTATTACAAAGCATGTAGCGTCGGTGACATCGAAGGGATGGCATTGTTAAAATTAGCTACGTACGTGTTCAAGTTCTGTAACGCTTAAGACGTATTGCCTATTCTCGGAAATAAGTTTCAGTTTGTTTTCTTACAGGTTATATGAAAAATTGGGCGAGCACGACAGCGCGGCTGCAGCTTATACCGATTTCGTGATGGATGAGTTTAGAAACGCGGATAGGACCGATTTAAGTCACGCGTACAAGTACCTAACGCAGTATCATTTAAAACGAGATCAGCTGGATCAAGCGAATCATTACGCGCAAAAGTGTTTGCAATTTGATGAAACGAAAGAAGAAGCTAAAGCGCTGCTACGAACTATCGCCCAAAAGAGAGTGAAAGTAGAGGAAACGTCGATGGTGGTAAGTGAAGAACATTTGCGGTATCTACAAAGTAGAAGAAATTAGCAAATACTGTATTCAACGTTCATTACAGGTTGAGGATATGAATGAAACAGATCCTATCATCGATAGAGGAGAAAGAACAGATGCTACCCCGGGGAATCAGTTATCGCCGATGAATCTATCATTTATGCCTACGCCATAAGATACTATAATGGTAAGAATACACGTCAGTTGTTAAAACTGTCACTTTGTATGTTGTATATATTTTTAATAAATAAATTTGAAATCATAATTGATATCGTCATATGTGAAATGGAAAGAGGTTAGAAAAGGAAGCGTATCGAATTATTGATTTTTCAACACCGGCTCTTTATTTATTGCACATTCTATGCGATTTATTCGCTAGTTTATGGTCACGCATATATATGTATTTTTTTCGTCTTCGTCGATATCGTCACCGGTAATAATTATTTCTCAAAATATTTTTTAAAATGTTCGAGGAATTGACGTTCTCAGGAAGGTCCATGAATTCAGGATAGTCGTAATAGAGGTGTCTCATAGGCGAAGGAGCTCGCGGTACTATTATCGCGGTTATCCCCGCTGCGAACTGCTTGGGATCGTAGGTAGAGGATATTAAGGGTGGATTCTGAGGCACTTGTGGAAAACCTGGCGGAGGCCTGCATGTCTTAAAAGCATTGTCCGTGTTCGCGGGCCATGGTCCTGTCGCAGTGTCCGTATCCGGAGTCGCGGATACACGTTCATCGAAACCAAGATCCGTCGAAGAGGAGGACGTACTGCAAGATGAAATCCGTTTACGAGAGATCCTTGTAAATCCGTCGGCCGAATCTTCGTTGTCTGCTATATAGTTTAACTCCTGCTCCATCTTGTCCTGAACAGAAAAATAAAACATTGGTATGATACATATTCCCCGAACGAGGATCTCTCAGAGATCGAGAGATGCCTAAATCATTTGTATTACATAGTCCTCAAACTAACCCACCTGTAAAAGATTGGACAGTGATCTACGGACGCCATATTTGCAGCAAATATGTTTGTCAGTCAGTTTGGCGTCTACTGGAATCATTTCGACATCCTCGTCCGAAAAAGCGCTGTCCGTTTGCGTGGCCGTTTCCTTGTAAAGAGTATCCTTTCGTTCCGATTCTTGACTTTTAACCGGCGTCTTCGAGGATCGCGTCTTATATTTACTCGGGGTATCATGTCGCGAGCCACGTTTCTCTTCGCGCGTTTTCGTCTCGGCTCTGCGATCGTGTTGCCTCTCGGTTCTATCTTCGTCGTGCGTCACTTTCCTCCTTTTATGGTGAACGACAACGTCGCTGGACGTTTTCTTCGACCGTTCTCTATCGTTGTCTTGCTGCTCCTTCCTCGACCGGGTTATTAAGAAGTTACTTTGTTTAATCCTTTCGCGTTTGTGAATGGTGGAAGTCTTACCGCGATCGCGGGAAATTTCATCGTCGGAGGAAGTGCACTGCTTTTGGAAGATCATCGCGATTTCCTCGTCCACGGAGGAACTGCTGCTGTGGTCTTCGGGGTATAATCTCGAAGGCTGATTTCCAAGGGCGCTGGCTTGGAAGTTCGCAGTCTTTGTCGCGATATACGATTTCTCGTAAGTCTGTTCTTCCATCGATATGTCCATCGGTTCCTCCAAGTACGATACGGATCTATCGATGTTATCGTAGTCCAAGGACATGTTCATCATCGTGCTGGTCGCATTGCTCCAGTGTTCCAAGGAGGAATCCGAATCCTCCTCGGCGGTGACCATCTCGTCGGAGTCCTCGTCGCTTTTATACTCTGGCTTCTTCGAACTCTCTTTGCAGCATGGTACCACCTTAGTTTCCGGATGAGAACTACGTTTGGAACTCTTTCGAAGTTGCTCGGAAGAATAGTCTTCCGACTTCTCGACGTCCTTCGTGTTTCTTTCATCTAGATCTTCGGTGATATTTTTCTCTGACTTCTTTGCGTCTTTTTCTTCTCGCGACCTCGTGCTTCTTTCTTCATGGTCCTTCGTGCTTCTTTCCTCACGTCTCTTCGTGCTACTTTCTTCATGGTCCTTCGTGCTTCTTTCCTCACGTCTCTTCGTGCTACTTTCCTCGCGTTCCTTCGTGCTTCTTTCCTCCCTTCTGTTCAACTTCTTCTCGTCTTCTTGCGATTCAACTTTCTCGTTGTCCGAGGTCGATAGTCCTGGTTCTCTGCTTTTCTCGGATTCCACGGATCCGGAACTTGTCCCAAATATGCAGAAACGCAGAAGATGGAGCGGAAACATGATGTACTTAATCCCGCTTCCTATGATTCCACTGCTTATCGTTTCAATAACCTCGGCCGACGGCATAGTCACGATTTGCTTCTCTGTTCTTGAGTCTCTTTTTATAGATTCTCGAGCAAAAGGGGTGTAGCGCTTGCTTCCGATCACGGATTTCACCGATCCACGTTCGTTCGACGCTGAAGCTTCCTGTCGAACACACAGAAATATATATTTTATTATTTATCAGCTAGGAATATTAAAAATGTCTCTAAAATTAAGTCCCTACATTTTATTCTACGGTAGAAAGTAGTCACTACACTTGTGTATAGCGATAATCGAAGCGAGTAAATATTAATAACATTTCTTCGAGATTTTTATTGTAAAATGGGTAGCCTATTTTCCGAGTTGAAAACATGTCTGCGCGTGTTCACAATTTTATCGAAATGCGTCAATCAGCTCTCGTGTTATGGTGGACGGACAGACGAATAAATAGAACTTCTAAAAACACATTTTTCACCTCTGACATAATCAAATATTAGTAGAGAGACTTGTACGTGTACTCTACACCTACTCTGTATTACGTTTCGATTCTTAGTTTTGAGTCACCTGTAGGAAAGTTACAAATATGACAATGTAATTATCATTTTTGCTTTTCTGACAATTACTCGAAACAAACAATCGAAACGTGTCGCAAGTGTTTCGAGACTGCCACATGAGAAGAAACAGCAAATAATATTCAGAGAACGAAATTACAAAAATACCTACTCTTGTCGAGTGATTTATGTATAACGATTTTGTTTCCGTTTGTATCCCTTGAGCGATGTTGTAACGGTGACTATGCACGTAAGCGCGATGTGCTCAACCGACGCAAGAAGCATGCAAAAGTTCTCGGAGACGATCGAAGCTGTTGCAGATGATACACCGGCGTGCTCGGGCGCGAAACTATACGTTAGTCATTATTAAAGCGTATATACGTGTAACAAATCGGCTGCCTGATGAAATACAATGGGCGAATTTCGTTCGATCGTTGCCGCGACGATAAACTTGTCAAAAGTAAGAGCGTTTCTTCGCGTACCAAAAGAATTTATTATCGTTACGTAAATATTATTAAAAGGCAGATAATTCAAAACATAAGAAGCGTTGATTTATCTATCGGATGACGTTACCGTGCACCAGATGTTGCTACCGTTCACTGCCATCGAACGATAAATACATAATTGCCGGAGTTTCCTTTGATTCACTTGTTTGGTAATTACCTATTGCATGATCGAATGCAATCGTCTACTTTATTGTGAAACAGACGTCTTTCGACTCGGGTATACGATCTTTCAAATTCGTGCGAATCATTCGCACTGCCAGTTCACGCTTCTTCTTTGATAAAAGATGAAAGTACTTACGTTATCGACTTCGGGGCACTGACGTCTGTTCCTTCTGTTCGTGCTTTTATTTTCTTTCGGCATGATTGCTGACACTTTACTCTTGTTATCGCCGCGTCACTACCGCGAGGAAAACGATCGATTCGAATTTCTGTTCCCGACACTGGTGCACGGTACACCTGAGGAATCGCAAATGAACTGGAACATTTGCGTTATTTGTAAGGGGCTCGAACACCCGGTATCCCGTTTTCTGATTGGTCGATCGCCATGGAAGGGGGCAGCGGAAATATAATGTCGAGGCTCAAAGGATCCAGGGGTGATTATCCCTTCTGACGAGTCTTGACCGTAATGTTTTGTACTTCTTCGCTTTCAGGTCAATTCGCTTCCCTCGATACCTTGTCCGTTTATTATTAGACACGTTGATTAGACCGAGGTCGATTCGGCCTTTAAAACAACGACTCACTCTAGCTAAATTTGCAGAATTTTTCTTGTATTCTTTATCCAATGTCAAACGATGTTGCGCGCTTTTCACGTGACTATGAAGTTATGCCCATATCTGTTCACTTATCGCCAGGTAGATTTTATGCTTCGCGCGATGATGTTACAATTGTCATTTGAGTTCAATGGTAATAACAAAAGTCAGCGTACAAATCTACGCTACTATATCAGAAATACACGTCTCTTTTTCAACATACATGTTATTCGCTGCGAATAATTTCTATCGTTAACGTAAACTCGGATAACTGTGCTCAAGACAAAGGGATACCGTGTACCTACTATTTAGGTCTGTTCAGTGTCCTTTAATACCGTGCCCCTCGCATTTCAAAAGCCTTTACGACTGAGCATGGAGAATAACGAGCTTGTTTTGAACTATACCAGAGAAATCCTTTAACAGGAGGGTCCAATTCTTTCAGCAATGAAAGTATCCCAGAAGCGACTGGCTTCTCGGAAACAAGTTTAAGTAAACATTGTCTACAACGCTGTTTATACCTTGTATCGGTTCCTCGTATACTATGGGTTTCGATACGCCACGGTCAGGTAACCCAAGGTGCCCTCGAAATGTTTTCCAATGTACAGAAACTAGATCAGATACTCGTCGGTGAAACACACGTTTTAATTTGTAATTAGCATTAGTTAATTAGAAAAGGATCGCTCGAAGAGTCGTCGTATGTTTATTTATGTTTGTAGGTTTCTTTTAATCGCGTATCATCGTATTAAAATACTTATCACGTTTTATAATTGCATAGCGTGAACATCGCGCATCTGTAACATTGTATATAATTGTTTTAGATTAATGTTTTATCTGGTGTTTTTCACAGACACAGCAACATTTCCCTCGTCTACTCCGGTGTGCACACGTTGGAAACGTGAAGGTACAGCCTTAACGATTACGGAACACTGTTACGGGATACGAACTCACGCAAGCCTGCAAACACGCGAGAATGCACGCACGCATGCACGCATGTAAGTAGTTACGCACGCAAGAATCGACAGCCGTGCACACATGTACACTTGGTGCACGCATGCAACGCGTGCTCATTTGCTGCATTAAGGTAAAATTTCCATTGGGATTGTTAAAATAGATCGATTTTTAAGTTAAACTTTCTGAAAGCACGCATTTTTGAAAATATGTCCCGTGAATTTTACATCGATGCGCGCGAAATTACCGAAGTTATCATTCTTGGAATGATACTTTCTCAGAATTGTCGTCACGAATTCCTTAAATTGTTTGATATTATTTTACGAATTATCATACCGAGGATACAATTCTACGTATTCGCAGATCGTTCCTGATTTTTCAAATATATTGCGGGCTTCAGCGAATGTGGCGCTCCCTTTTAATTGCTAACATTAGACACGAGAAAAAGGAGGGAAAAATTCTAAAAGGGAGGGCAAAATTGAACTCGAATAAATAAATGGAAAACGTAGAGGAATCTCTTTATACGAGTGTTTTTACTTCGGGCGTACAGAAAATTGTTTTTATTTTCGTTCGATCGTGATTCTCGGTCAAATTATTCGAGAAGCAAGCGTATAAAGAAAAATTTATCGCGCGGTATATCGACGAACGCTTGTAAGGTACGCGCGCAATTTAACCAGCCGCCATATTGAGTATGTATTCCCAACCCAGCGCCAAGGATGTTTGTGCGTGCCTGGCACGGCTGCTGTTACATCGTGATCGTTGTCATCGTCGTCGTTCTCAGTGTCGTTGTCGTTGTTATCCCCGTTGTCGTTATCGACGACGTTATTGTTGCCGTCGTTAAGTTTTAATCATCGTCGTCCAGCATCGTCCAGTTGCGAGTGTATCGACGCGGGAACGGGCCGAAGACGTTACGTTCGCGATCACGGTGACAAGACTTTGACAGATTCGACGCTTTCCGTCTGCGAGATGTCAAGTCAAATATGTCTAAAATGGAACAGTTTCTTGAACAACATCGCGACAAGCTTCGAGAGCCTTTGGGAAGAAGAAGGTCTAGTTGACGTTACATTGGCAAGTGACGGACAATGTCTCACCGCACACAAAGTGATACTCTCAGCCAGCAGCCCATTCTTCAAAAAGGTTTTCCAGGTTAGTTCTTCGTATCTTTGACTTTACCTTCGCGAATTGCGTTCACATTTGGATAGTTGCTCCGTTTCTATGCGTATTCATTGTCATACCATTCGATCAAGTATGATGCTTGAGGTTAGTTATTTCGAGTTGTACATTCAACAAGGCCATCAACATTCTGTTTTAAATCATCGTGAAATGTTTCATCGATAATGTTTTCATTGACATTGTTTCACTGACACAAGCTTTGGTCAAACTTATGTGTCACTAACATTCGTGTGCACCGACACCTGTGTTGTTTGACGTTACAGAAGTTTAAAGTGTACTTCATTTACTTAATCCATAATTTCTGTTAATAATTATCTGTTGTAGACAAATCCGTGCCAGCATCCAGTTATAATACTGCAAGACGTACACTTCAGCGAACTAGAAGCCTTACTTATATTTATATACAAAGGTGAAGTAAATATTGAACAGAAAAACTTGCCAGCTCTGTTGAAGGCAGCGGAGACATTGCAAATTCGTGGATTGTCTGGAGGAGATATATTTGCAAAGGAATCTTATAAAAGACTGGCAGAATTAGAGCAGGCAGTGGAAGAAGAAGCTAAGACTCCTAAGGAGGAGGCACCAAAAAAGAAGCAAAAGCTTAATAAACATCAGAATAATTCCATCCTTGAAACTGTGCTGGCACCTAAAGTATCGCAGTTGGACAGCACGGATGAGTCAACGACGAGTGAACAAAGTGGGAAGGAAGGTGATTGCCCGCTTCAGAAGACTTTACAGAACCCCCTTTACCATGGGTTGGAAATGAAGGTTGGTAGAGTTTGTTCTATCCATAGTACCAGAAATGATGCAACGAATTTAAATTGACGCGATCGTGTTTCAGATAGAACCATTGGAGGCAGTGGTGGACGACCTTCAGAAGCAATCCGCGACGGATAAAGATCCAGTGGAAAGACTAGACACGGGTCAAATCGACGGAAGTCAAGGTTAGTGCATAGAAAATTAGCCTACTGCTTTGTACACTATTACGGGCTATGGTTAAGCATTGAACATTTTATTTGTGGAATATATTTTTTATTTGATTTCTTGCAATTTGTCTATATTTTATGCTCTATACTTATGTGCAGTTTGTTACGTCTTATTTTCAATGATAGTCTAACCAAAGAGATCGGTGCAGAGCACTTTAAACATCAACAGTTAACGAAATTACATACGAAAATATTCACTCCCATTTCAATCGATTTATAACGATTGATACCGATAACTCTATTCATTCCCTTTGTCGCAAAACGATTATTCAGCGTCAACGCATTCGTTGACTTCGTTCAAGAAAAGTACGTCGAGAATTTTGATTCGAATCTAAAGCCAGCGGGCACCAAATACATTCGATCCATTCGTATTGTTTTGTTTTCGGACGCTTGTCGTTGAGTTAGCTTTGATCGTTTCTTCTGCTTTATTCGATTGGTGTGGCACGTATTTCTTTCGTTTCTTTTGGTTGTTGCGCTAAGCGAATCGCTAGAGAAGAGGAAGGCGCGTGCATTCAGCGAGGTGTAAAACCAAAAATAACGCTATCGAAGGAACCAGAGGTCATGGCGAAGGCAGCGTTAATTTATCGAGCTAGACGAGCGACTAGACGAGAGACAAAATGTAGCTGGATCGTTCCGTTTGTCGTTGTATCACATGCGCGTCGTTTACCACGAGAAGTCATAACTTTTAGTACTATCTAGACAAATATACGTGCACGCGGGACAGAGGAGGCAAATGGAATGATACGCACGTGATCGATGAACCGTTTAAGGGGGCAATCGTTTTTTTTCCGCTTGAAAAGATCACTCTTCTTTGTGGAATTTTCTTAAAGTTAAGAGTGCGTTAGAAATTGAAGAAATTACGAAAGTTACGGAAGCTTCATGGGAACACTACGAGGGTTGAAAGAAATGAAACTTGATCATCCGGAACACAACAAACTTTCCGTTGATAAAAACAATGTTGCAAGTGATAGAGTCAACGTACGAAGGATCGATGGGTGATTTATTCACTTCTAAAGTATCTTGAAAGCAACCGATATCCGAGTGGCGTATTTGCGTATCAACAGTTTTCCTTGAAATTAATTTCAAGCACCGTCTCGAAATGTTTTAATCGAGAAAAAGAAAGATGAAAGAAACGATTGCCCCCTTAAGGCGGCATTAACGAACCTCGCCGAACCTTTGCTTAATCGCTCGGTGCAACTCGCTGCAACCCAGCCACGCGTCAGGGGGATCCGTGTCTAAAGCAGGCTGTGCTCTGATGTGTGTGGCAGGGTCTGGGAACAGCCCTGCTGAAGACATTTCCGGTTTATCTGGGTTATCCGGCCTAACTGGATTCTCGGACGTGAAGCCACTGCTTTACGCGTATCAGCAGCTACCTTACGCCGATCTTCTGCCGAGTCCGGAGATAATCTCAACGTGGGCGTCCTCACGACCGATGGATCATTTGGCCTGTGACCTTATGAAGATCCTCTTCACCCCGGAGGAGAGGATTCTCTGTAACGTAAACGGCAAGATGGGGAAACAGCAGTTCGATAGTAACAAAATACATTTGATAAGAGAAGTTCTGTTGCACTTTAGTGGTATTGCACCTAATAGCGTCGAGTGGGAGGAGACGTGGAAGAATTGCGTAACGAAAATCGACACTAGCAATAGGGGCTTGAAAAGGTATCTGTTCCAAAGGCGGTCGGTTTACACCCAATGACTAGGGCGTTTCAGGTCAGGGGTAAAACGGAAACGTTTTCACTGGCTAGAATGAACTCTTTTTCTCTCGCTGATCCGTCGTTGTTCCGATCGGCTGAGATCGTTTAGGATCGTCTTGTGGATCGCCTCGAGGTTTCCGTATCCTTTCTTCTCTTGCAGATTTTCGACTCTCGAACGAATTGTCTCGTAGAAGAAATAATTTATCAGAGAAAACCATGAGAAATCCATAGGAAATCGTTGTGAGTCTAACTTATAAACTTGATCGGTTTTTTTTTTTTTTTATTTTGAGGGGACGTGTGATAGGGGGTTGGGTGTCCAATAGGTGAAAAGAGAGTATCTCCGAAGAGACAGTAGGGAGACGGAAAGCATTCCAGGCAGAGTTCAGTTACCTACACGCTTCACGGTTTGCTTTCACGGGGCAAACGATCGAGTAACTTTAAATTGTCTATTCGATACGAATCTTGTACCATTGTCTTTCGTTTTTGGTAACGGTCGCGCAACGCGTGCTTCGAAAATCGTTTTCTCACGGCCGTGGAAAGCCGATCGTTCCGTTACTTCGTCCATTCCGTTTCCCCGTTCCTCGTACCTGGTACCTTCAGCAACGTAACATTCCTTCTTTGCCCGTTTATTTACAATGTTCACGCAACTACGCACTCTCGTCGTAGAACAGGGGTTGGCAAACTTGTTCGGAAAACGGTTGCGATAGTATGAATTCTTAGCTTTCCGGACCAGAGGGTGGTACGGAGGAAATTATCTATATAATTATCGATTTATTTATTTATTTTATATACGAAATACAAATTGAACCAAAGGTGAAATCTACGATTTCTGTAATTATATGTTTCGTTTTGTATAATTTCTTCTATAAGTAGGGCAAAAATATAATTTATTATATTCTTATTTACGAAGATTTTTTTAGCCCGAAAGGTGCAATATAAATTCTCGTGAATTTTAATTAAAAATCTATGTTTTACAACGACCTGAGGGCCGTAGTTTGCTGCCCCCTGTCGGAGACGGTCTACATCAGAGCTTCTTAAATCATGGATGCGTTCGTATCCTTTGCGATCGCGAGCAATTTTGGAAAGTAAAATGTGTCCATGATTTTTAAATATAAAAACATTTTATCCGTATACGCGAGAGTTTACTTCGCGTTTTTCTGACAAAACCGGGGGTCGTTGATAATTTCCTTCGATGAAAAATGTTTAAGAAGCGCTGATCTACATAACACGTATTAATATTAAGCGCGCTGTGTCACGTGGGACACGCGGAGTCTTTCCTACACTTTGAAGGCACGGCATCTACGATCACGCAAGCATTATCGTACACGCGCGTAGCTACACATAGGTGTACGTTTATCGGTGTACTGTCACGGGTCGGAATATTATTCATAATGGCCGATAAATTGTTCGTGTCGTGTCTCGAATGACGAATGAAGCTTCATTCGAGGAATAATCTAGATAGAAATCTGTCCGAATAACTGAGAACCTTGTTGCAGAGCGCAACACGCGCAACCAAACACGCGACAACGCGTGTACGCGCGCGTATATCGCGCTGGAAGATGAAAATGCGTCCTTGAATCGCGACTTTGCGTTCATTTCGATGAAAACAAGTAAATCGTGGCTCTTAAGACGAAAGAGTAGCAACGTAAAGTGTACTTGCAGAATAGTGGTCCTTAATCACTGCGACACGAATGATTTCAACGATAGATCTAATAAATTTTTAATTTGGCACAGCTTTTGAGGGCGTCGATAGAGGAAATAATAGGAATTAGTCCGAGACAAGCATTGGTTAAACCCTTTATTATCTCACTAGTGGTCGAGTAATCAGTGTTTTCTGTAATTTCTAAAATTACTTTTCACCCAACATAATTATTCAGGATTAAACGGTGCGGTTGGTTTCTTCGTGTCACGATCTTAACAAGACTGCGAACCCTCTATCAAACTGTGTCGTGAGCTTGCAAAGGTTAAGAACCACTGTTGTAGAGTATTTAAAGCAGAGTAAAGAGTGACGTGCACGATACTTTCAAACCGAACGAACGAGGCTGTTCTATCGCGTTTATTTGCCACCTTATCGATTTTTGTCGTTGGATCTCACGAAGGTACGAAAACGCTTCGAGTTGGTTATTATTTAAATCTATACGATTGTAGACGAAACACATACGACTGGTTGCAAATAAACCTATTTTACATTTTTAATTGTCTCGTCATTTCCCGACTCGATGCTTCCCCGCGTGCAACTTTATCGAGTAACGAATAAACAGTTCTCTCATTGTTTTATTCGTTACTCGAGATATTTATTTAGACAAGAATTTCGCCCATCTCCTGCGCACGGAGTACGCGATGGGCTTTCGACTTCCTTTCGTATCCTTGTACCGTAATGGTAACAATTTGATTGGTGACGTTCCGTTGGCAAAATTTTGCACGTAAATGTATGCAGAATGAGGTGTGCCACTGGAATCGCTTGCGAGTAATTATTCGCGTCGTGGCACGAACGACAAATGAAGTTTCCCTGGCTCCATAGAAGATTCCCAACGAAGAAATCGAACGAATCCTGTTGCATCCTTATTCCGGAGTTCACTCGCTTTCCGAAGAGAGAAGATCCCAGAGGTCCTAGACGAACCGAGACACGCTCCTTGCCTGAACACTCCTTCCTGCTGGAATCCGCATTTCGATCGAGAACGTACCCGAACCGCTTCGACGAATAATCGAGCCCTTCTGATCGAAGAAAATTTGAAGTCCCGTACTGGAATTACTTGCAGGGTCGTCGAAGCCAACCCTAACGGTGATCGCCGAAGCAAGGGAGATCTCAACCCCATCTCCCGAGCCACGGACCCGTTTACCAGTCGGCCTCGACAGGACTCCACCTTGGAACACAGCCAAGACCATCGAGGAGCCCCATTCGCCGAATCATTCGTGCACGGAGTCGATTCCCGATCACCAGGACTCCGCGAACAACGTGGGGGTGGACCAGGACGCCAGAGTCCTTCGTTCTGGCTTCCCAACCCGCGCCATTCGCCCTGGCAATTCCGATTTTACGGAAGACTCGTTCAAGGGGGGCACGGCGTATCCACCGTTTCCGTGCCCTTTCTGCGACAGAGCCTACACGAGCTGGGGATTCCGGCGGAGACACATCAAAGCCGTCCACACGATCTCGCCGTCACTTAATTGCAAATGGTGCTTGCAAGTATGTGGGGATGAAGTAACCAGACCTGGGCAAGTTTGATTTCAGATAAAAGTAAGAAACAATCGTTTGAAATAGTACTTCTGTCTTTGAGGAATGTGTTCGGTAATAGGTGACGGAAACCTTGAAATGTGTTTAACACGGCAAATTCCAATTACTTTCTAGAGTGTTTCGTAGTTGCGTTACTTTGAATACAGAAATATTAACTTTAGTGTGATTTCACGAAGTAAGTGTAACGTAATTGTACTTCGAATGAC
Source organism: Hylaeus volcanicus (assembly GCF_026283585.1). NCBI lineage: Eukaryota > Metazoa > Arthropoda > Insecta > Hymenoptera > Colletidae > Hylaeus > Hylaeus volcanicus. The sequence continues at coordinate 30,755,887 of NC_071976.1, read as the reverse complement.
GTTATTTAAAGAGTGCCCAGGTCTGGAAGTAAAATAGGCACTGGAAAATCCACGAATTGATTGCTATCCTGTTCCAGGTTCTACCCACGCATGCGGCTTGGAGACGACACGTGATATTGGCGCACAATCTCTCCGCGAGTGACGCGCACAACGGACTCTTAATTTTGGAGGAGGCGCACATGGTTTTGCAAATCGCGCGCCCCACTAGATTAGACACTTTGGTTAATATAATTAAACAAAATTCCCAACAAAATACCAGTCAAGACAATCCACAGTCTGACAAAGATTGAAACGTCGGTAAATTTGTTATTTATATATGTATATGTACATATTATGTATATGTACGTCGCGTGTAACGTGCGTATTCGTTTGCTTTTCTACAGTTTTTTTTTTATACGACGCTCGACACGCATCGATACGTGTTCGAGATAAAACGAGCTTACATTGCTAGATTTCCCTTTGGGAATTTATCGTACCATAGATTCGAGAAATTAATATATTTGAGGCTTTCACGCAAAGTCGACATCAGAAGTGCGTGAATTCCGAACAAGGACTATCTCCGATAATATATATTTCTTCACAGTGAGAAACAAGTGTAAATGGAACTACATATTTAAAGAGAGTCTCATCGTCCATTTGACGATGGTTGTTTCGTTTTTATTAATTCCTTTTTATATACGTATATTGTCGTTTGTACATATCGCTTTTTATAGTCACCGTTGACGGCCAGTATCGCGCTCCGTTGCGCCCAGTATTTTTATTGTTGTATTGACAGAAGTTTTATAAAGAAAAAATAAACGTCTATGTCGCGACCATGAATAAATCTTTTCGTCGTTCGGATGGTATTACGAGGAACAGGTATGTGTATCGTTGAAGGAACAGATCGGTCGACCTTTTAAAATTCTTTATTCTTTAAAATGTCCTTGACAATATCGTGCATCAGTCGATTGAAATTTTTATAAATATCCATTTCGTAAAAGTGACGGGAGCTTCGTGCTTTTCGATAGAACCGATCGTGCAGAGTGCACTTTTTTTCATGAATTTCACGTAGTCGGTTTGATAATCGTTCGATTCTTTCGATACTGTTGCGTGCGATGAGTGTGGGTGCGAAAGCATCGTTTTGAGATGAAAGACGGACGTTTAATAACGGTTCGTGTGTTATGGCAATTTTAATCGAGGGGGAACAAAGGTTCGTAGTTATTGTCGCATTACTTTACACGTTTTGCGCCATTCGTGTATATTATGTGTGTTTTGATCAGTATCCCGTAGCCAATGTAGAAAAAAACGTGACCAAATATTCTCGTCGGTAAGGAGCATTGCTAACTGTCGGAGAAGCTTTGGCGCGTTGAGAAAATTCGCGTATCGCTTTACGAAAAATCTTATGTCGGACAAAAAAAAGTGCCGGTTTCACGGTCGCTCGAAGCACGGATGAAAATTACAAAAGAAGTTTTATCGATGAAAGCATTGCGGCGGTAGAGTTTGCTTCTATTTCATTTCTTTTTTTTTCTTTTTCATTAAAAAAGGGATAAAATAAAAGCAATAAAAAATATACGTATGTACATATTTTGTGGATAAAAAGAAATTCTCTCCGAGTCAGCAACGTTGGTGGATTGGGTAACGTTCGTTCGAATCGTTCGAGTCGTGCATTTGTTTCCGTCGGGACAGCTACAGGTATCTTTCGGACTTCTCGTCAGTTTCTCTCTCTCTCTCTCTCTCTCTCTCTCTCTCTCTCTCTCTCTCTCTTCCTCGCGCGGAATTTGCAATTCCAACCGGTCCAGTTTTTGTCCTGGCTCGATACGCAAGAAGTTTTTCGGTTGTCGGGACTCGAATTTTTACAACTCGGCCACGTAACCCTCGATAACGATTCCTGGCGCAATCTCCGCGGTGGTGACACTCTCCGAGACGTTTGTTCGTCCCCCGCCGCTGGCCCGGTCCTCACCCCAGGCACCCTCTTTTCCGTACTTCTCGGACATTCTCACCATTTCATTGGGACTCCACTCGGGGGAATCTCGGCGACTTCCTCCGCTTCTGTACACGACGTTCGATTCGTTCTCGCGGTTACCGCGATATCCCGAACCTGGCAGTGGTGACGGAGAATAGCTGTCGTAGACAGGAGTGCGCTTCATTGATGCCCGTTGATGGCCAGTCTTTCTCAGCATCGCCTGTATGGTTGATACCAAGGGACTTTGTTACGATTAATATATGACATAGGCCATGTAATATCGGAAGAGGTTTAAGTCATCGTTAATAGTTGTTAAGACGAAAAATAGCAAGATGATGATTTTAACTAAGTTTAATGTCAAACATGAAACTATCGTTTCACCTGAAAGTTGAAAGGTGGATCGTCGTCTTCGTGACCCTCGTTATTTCTTCGGCCTATCATCTGCATTTCCTGAATCGGGTTGATACTGAAACAAGGGAGAGAGAGTGAGAGAAACGAAAGTCGGGTAACGTACCCTATAATGTATCAGGCTGACGCACACGAAATATCAATTTTCAGTTAATTTACATATGCGACGTTTAGGAAAGGTCTCGTGTCTCGACAAGAAAAAGAGAACGACATTTTGCAGGCATCAACCTAACGCGGCTTTACGGTCATAGATAGCGTGATCGAACCGATTAACGTTGCCTGAGTTCCTATTAACTCTGTCCTCGAACTCCCAATCGTTGCTACCGGTGTTCACGTTGCTTTTACTTCGAGTGTCCGAGCCATAGTTGTCGGTGCTACGCATCGGGGGTGGTTGTGTCTGATTGAATGGCGGAATGGGTGGGGGCGGTGCGTGTTTTCTAGAGCGTATCGACCCGGTGCTATCGTAATCATTCTGAAAAGAGAGACGTGCTCGTGATATCGTGTCGTGTGCACTAGCATAAGAAGGAGAGAAAGAGAGAACTTGTACGACGTGGTTAACGAGGATAGCGTGGATAGGCGGTAGAGAAACGCGAACGATCGTCGAACTTACTGAGCGAGGATTATGAGCGTTAGCAGATGGTACAGGACTACGGTTGCTCGAATGATGTTGATACCCGGTGTTATCCATTCTGCTTCGGGACCCTTCTTTTGGTGGACATCGGACCGAGATATTCGGGTCTCTGGAAAACGGAGTGTCGATCAGACTCTTTCCCTCGGTGTCTGAAGCCACTCGATGTGGCGAGTTCGTCGTTTGAACCTCGACGTCTGAAAAATGCAGAGCAATCCGATTGGAGAGTGAGTTCTCTCCGGAAACAGAACAGTCGCCACTCGGTTTAAGCAATCGAGACTTTCTCGTGTTTTCTCGAACTCTCGAAGCCCGACTCCTTGCCTCTCAAGGGTGCAGTCTGGTACCTTTGGTCGGACACTTTTTTTTGTTTTGTTTATTTATTATGATTCAACGTAATTCGGGTCGAAGTACCAGACTGGCCCTTCGGAGGAACGCGATCCAACGGAAGAATCTATCGTTATCCGTTCAATAATTTTGCGATTGACTGGATGAATGATCCGTTCTGGTCGTAATTAGGTACGACTCTCCGATGAAAACGCATCGAGTCGGACGAGTCATACAGGGTGACATAGAAATGATATCGTTCGATGACGAGACGGAAACGTAACGTGTTTTTATTTTTGTTAATGGGTTAAGTGCCGTACATTCGAAACCCACAAATGTAATTGTAATGTACATTTGAGAGTTACAGCGATATAAGGCACTTTCTGTTACGAACATTTTCTGCGAACCGAATAGTTTCGAAGGATTCCGATCTCGGTAGCGACGATTCAGGAAAGACATCGGGGCACACCCTGTACGCGCGATCGATCGGACTCGGATCGAGCAAAAAGATATCGAATGGGCGATAGTTGAAATGTATGAAAATGTATAAAAAAAAAAAAAAAAAAAAAAAAGGAGGGTTTGCGTTCTCGCGCGGATGAAGTCGTACGATCTGAGAGTGTTGTTGTCGATGCGCCCTGACTGGATGAAACAAAATGTGATAGGCACCTCTGGTACGAGTGTTCCTGTTGGCCCAAGGCACCGTTTGTCTCCGTAATGGCGCGTCCCAGGCTTCGTGCTCGTCGTCAGACGCCAATGACGACGCGGATCTGCGAGAACGTATTTCTCAGTTGACGCCAGAAGTCCCCGATAGAGTTCTTAAGCGACTCTTACTTCGATAGAGACGGCACACAACGGAGAACGGGAAACAACGGAATAAAACAGCCCGCGCGCAATGAAACAACAATATACAACACAGGAAGCGCGTAGACAAAAGCAAGCAACATATACACATCGGAATAAACGTGCGCGAGAAACTACGAGGTACTCTGGTCGACCTCGTGCAACAACTTCTTTTCTTTTTTCTTTTTTTTTTCTTTTCAAGGAACAAGATTACGAGTAGGCGACAAGTTAACGGAAACGCGATGCAAGGCACGAAGATTCTACGCGACGACTACGGCACGACACGATGATTGTTCAATGATGGATGATAGCTACTGTTCAGGAACGATACGAATTTTTTACTAAAAACGACCACTCTCGTTTAAGCCCTTCTATCGATTCGGGGGGAGCATACGAAACGGGATTCCCCGTTACGTCTACGCTCAGCGGAATAAACATCGACGCGAGGACAGCGTTGAAACAACTCACCCAAGAGCTTTCATTCCCCCAGAGCTCTTCGTGTTTGGAAATGGTAAGTCGCAGTTAAAGTTGAACGGTAACTTGTGCACTTCGGGTGGTTTCGTGTGGCCTAAGAACGTAAGCTGTGATACGTTTGAGTTGACCTTGTCTATGGAGATCTGCTCACTCGTCGCATCCAAACTGGCTACTATCGCATGATTGAACAGATGTACCTGCACGGACGAATTTTCAGTGAAAATGGTAACGCGACATGTTGGGTGAGGAAACGAGAGTCCGAGGATTTCTAGTTCTGCTAGATCACTCACTTGTTGCGAGAATTGCACGAGGTCTTGATAACGGGCTGCACGGTAACGTAGGAGGACTTGGAACATGCTCTTCGACCTCCATTTGCTGCTGTAAAATTTCATCATGTCCATCGTCTCCTGATCCATCTGCATCTTCCCCATTCGAGGCCCCATCTCCTTCCTCACTGTGTGCCCTCTGTACGCTGTTCCCCACAGGAAATAACGTTCCATCAGACAACGAAACCGCGATACGGTCGAAGAATAAACGATAAGCGAAGATGTAGAAAATATCGAAACTATCGGACTCGTCAAAAATCAAATCTCTGTCCGCTACCCAGTGTCTCCGTTCGCCCTACCTTTCTGTATCATTACAGCTGCTTCGTCCTCCGACAGATCCACCGTCTCCTTCTTCTTTATAGACGCTTTCTTCACTGAAACAATACCCGTTAAATTTCCCGTAGCGGATGGAAAAAAAATGTACGAGCCTCTTGAAAAAAAAAAGGGGAAAAACGAAAACGACGCGTTCAAAAGAAGAATCGGCTCGCACCCCAGAGTTGTTTCTTCCAACGCTCGGTTTACCTACCGACATCTTTCTTCACGGTAGTCGTGATCTTCGTCGCCATGTTTTTGCGCGCCAGGAACGCTCTCATCATACATTGAACCTTCACGATCTTTTTCACCTGGGTCTCGTACAATCGCGACAAGTATTCCTCGTTGTAATACTTGAGAAAGACCTTGGTCTTCCCGATCATCCAACCCTCCATTTTCAATCTGATCAACAACAGCCGGCAGTTGTCTTTGGTGATCTCGACGTTCTCGTCGAAATCGAACGCCAGGAACTGGTACCTGCGACGAAAAGTTAAAAGGCGGATTCAGCATTCGAATCGATACGTTCGGTCAGACTTTTTACCTTCGCAGAAATTCTTGAAACGATATTCTACACGGGTAACCGCGTTGCCTGGCTTTGGCAGTGTCCAGAATAGCCAACGCTCTGATCTGCTGTCTCACGACCTCCCGATAGAAGCCACGCGGCGCCCCTTCGAGGTCCGATCTTAAACACCTCACGAAATGGATCCCACCACTTCCGCCTCCTGACGAGAGATTCTTAAGGATTTCGAGGCTGGTGGATTTGAAGGTAGCCGTGCACGTTCTCATTTTCCGCGACTGGGAGTATTGCCCTCGGGATGCGGTGTTAAACTTCTGAAAAATTTTATAGAAGACGAATTCAAATATTTTGTTTTGAATTTTTTTCGTAAAGTTCCTTCAAAAGGAATACTTTATGCTATCGAGAGACTGTTTTTACTATTTTCTTATTGGCTATTTTAGTCAAACGTCGTTTTTCTCGACAGGATAACGCGCCACTACGCAAGGAGAAAGTTTGAAACGTGAATCACCCTAGGTTTGTTCGTCTCCTGCATCAGCGCGCCCCATTTTCCTTTGCTCGTCTTTTTCTCCGCGACTTTCGTATGCTCCACGACGATGGTCAGGTTCCCAGATTTCGTCAGCTTGTTGGTGAACATCTCCTTCACGGTTAAGAGGCCCGATAGCCTGAACGTTTCGACCATTTCCGGTGGGACGAAATCTCGATTCTTTTCGGCGATCTCGCTGGAGTCGTATATCAGCTTCCCAGTGTAATGGGCGACGGTGAATTCGTGCGAGCTCGCAGCTTTCACGTAGAGGTTGTTCGATTGCCCGATCTTGGTCAAGATGTACTGATAATCCATCTGGTGCTTGGACGCGTCGTCGATTATACTGAACAGACCCCTGTCTTTGCTTAGCAGCTGATCTATCGCGTCTTTGTTGTCGTAGAAGTGTAAACGTTGCACGGGTATGTCCTCTTCTTCTTGTTCTTGCTACGGAGGAGGATCATTTGTAGCTACGAGGGTGCAGAGATAGAGAGACAAACGAGCCGCTCACTGCGCAAACTTAATTTGATTTGTACAATGAACGGCACAAATGGCTACAGTTGAAAAATAACAGAAAAGTATCCAAGTAAAAGTGTTGCGGTATTTAGAACAGACAATGCAGGATATTAGAATAGCAACCGTTTGTTTCTCTGTGCATTTTCCATCTGAACGATTCCTCGTAGAATTCTTCCTCGAGACTTACCATCTCCCAGGCGAATATCCTTTGGTTGTAATAGCATTGCATCTGTTCGTTCATGGTGTTCACTATCAACTGCTCGAGTCGATTCACCGCGAAGCACTCGAATCCGAAGAGATCCATCACGCTGATGGCGTACTTGTCGCCGCTGAAAGGCAGACGCATCTTAATTAAGCGGCTCGCGAACCGACGATTCCGTTTCGAAACTCACAATAACGTGCGCGTAACCGTAAATTTATGATTGATAGTGTTCACTATCCAGTCGACCAGCCGTTGGTAGATGGTGTTTGCGAGTACGTCCCGCGCCTCTTTCGCTTCCTCGCAGCTGTGCTTTTTGCGGACAACGCTGCCTTTGACAATCACGCAGTAATTGACCAGCGCCCAGACAAATTTCTTCTCGTCCAGGTTGAGAAGCTGGGCCACTGAAACGCGAAGAGACGCTCCGTTAGCGATTTTACGAGTTTCTAGGCTCGCCAGTGAGTAATCCTCTATTCTTTATAAACAGTGGTGAATTACTTATTCCTTCAACTCGATACGTACCTCTGTTCGCGGCGTCGTTGTTGTCCATGTCGGCTTCCCCGTTGTTGCCTTCGACGAATCGAATTTCACCTAGGGTCAAGATCGCCGCCAGCACCTTCCAGATTGTCTCGCAATACTCCTCCATTTCCAACACTCGCAGATTTTCCACCAGCTCCTCGAACTTCACCACGTTTCCCCGCGGATCGTTCCTGACTTTGAACGATCGTTTCCTCTCCGTTCCCTTGTCGCTTATTCTCAAATACCGCATCCTTCTGCCCGGCGGCAGGGAGTAGTTCTTCAATTTGCTCGTCGAGTCGAGGCCGTCGTAGAAGTAGTAGAACACGTGAAAATTCGATTGATTTCTGTTGAGAACGTATTATGCCTCGTGACTACCGCGTCTAATCGATAAACGCGCGTTTAGAGCGACCTAAGCGAGCCGCGATTCTGAAATCTAATTTACTGGCAAATTGCTAGTTCGTGTCGCGTGGAATGATGGTCATGCATCGGTAACGCAACGTTACACGGTAGTGCTAGATCGAGTGAGAAAAATCGAGATATTCCCAATTAGTCGGGAATTTATTCCAGGGATCGACTTTTCTTGTATCGAGCTGCTACCGCGACCGCGCGTACATTCTAAAATAGGACTTTGAAAGTATACGAATAAAATATGCGCAAAGCGTGTAAAATCTCGAATATCCAGGGCGACGAATTCTCAGTTAACCGAGCAGGACTGCAATAAGATCTTATAACCTGTCGCGAGTGGAGACGCGCCATTTTTCCAGCTGATACAACCAGAATATGCCACCGGAAGCCTTCCCAGACGAGCCGAACGTGGTCTGTATTTCCAGCATGCATCTGGTCGAGTTAGGGTTGAGGGGAGTGGCAGCGTTGCTGAAAGCGTGGATCACTTTGATGGCTCGAAATAATCTCGCCCCGGTATCCTGTAAACTCTGAAATCGAACGTGTCTCGTGCAAAAGTGTTTCTCTCGTTTCATTTATGGTTACGTTTACGGCGATCGATTACTTTTCCCAGATACATGAGATGTCGGACGAGGTGCAGCATGTTCGTGGTCTTCCCCGAATTACTTTCGCCCGCCAACAGGATGTGTTGAGGCTCCTCGTTGTGCAGCACGTCCTGATAGGCGCTATCGGCCACAGAGTATACGTGAGGTGCGTTATCCGACCGCGATTTGCATTGGTACTTTGTGTGGTACTGCAACAATGGAATCGCCACTTTTTGGTTCCCGATTCTTCGGTTAATTTTGTGGTACCAAGAACCACATTTCTTGTTCAGTTGACTAGAGAATTGTTTGAATCGTTTTTAATGGAAGCTTTGGATCTGTGAACGATACTTACATCGGATCCGTAAATGTCCTGCTGTTCGTTCGGATTCAGAATTAGAAGAATGTCCCCGACGAAGCTGTGGTAGTAACCCTGTCTCAATCTTTCGTGCAGCTCGTCCAAAATCGAGTCCTCCGTGAGCGTCTCGAGCGCCGCGACGTCCTCCATGAACATGGGCTCCAGAGGATCCGTTTGGTGAATCTGTGCGGAGGACGGAAAACAAACGACATTTATCTGGTCTGGAGCACCAGGATCGGTTGAATCGTTACCTTTAGGAAATTTTTTCGAACTATTACTTCCGCTCTCCTGTCGAGTTTACCTTTCGGGCAGGCGTCCATCATCAGCACCTTGATCTCTTTAGCCAGCTGAAAACCACCGTTATCAGTTTTTCCTCTGAGACTCGTGTAATCTCTTACGAATGTGATATTACCAGAAATTCGTTGTCAGGTAGTTCAGACAGGAAAGGGTGCTCGGCTATTTCCGCCATGAACGGCCTGTTCTCAGGATTCTTCTCCAGACACCTACGATAGAGCAGTGTTATTGAGATCTAATTTAGATTAAATTTAGGTGCATGTAAGGAACTTTTTGATGAACGTACTCGGCAATGAAATCGTTGAAGTTTTGGGTCCAGTTGGACGGCCTGTACAGATTCGGGGGAGGATTGCGAACGATCTGAAAGAGGGCCCTGGTGGGGTGCATATCTTGAAAGGGTGGCTTTCCATCGGCCAATTCGATCGCCGTGATACCGATTGCCCACACGTCTGCTCGACTACCGTATCCTTTGTCGTTGTCGTTTTTGCTCATGGCGACTTCCGGCGACATCCAACACGGCGATCCTATGCAGGTGTACCTCTTCCCCATTTCACCTTTTATCATCTTTGACAGCCCGAAGTCCACCAGCTTCACTTCCCCCTCTTTGGTCAGTAGGATGTTGCTACCGCGTATATCACGGTGGATCACGTTGTTCTCGTGCAGATGGATCACTGCCTGAGGAACGTGGCGATTCGTTATTAGACAAATTTTAGCGATTCAAAATTTCCGTATTTTTCAAGGTAAAAATGAATCACTCGTTCTCGTCGAGTATCGAATGTTTTCGTAGCTAGAATATTGATCGTCACCGTATGACATTTTTGGAGTATCCGATCTGTCCGCAAAACGAGAAGACACCTTAACGAGGAACATCGACCGTCTTCGGTCGAACTTTCTTCTCCACGCGTTTCCCCTAACCGCGATTACGTCGGCGGTAGAGACACCGGGTGCCTCGTTCTTTGCGAGCATTTATTTCGCGTGTAATTTGCCGGCATTAAACGTCAACGTGGTCTGATTTACCGCACGAGCGACCGTGGACGAATCGCTACTGGACCCATGGAACACGTACCAACGCGAACAAGAAGGGGTCCGGGGAGAGGAAGAAGGGGTTGCGTGCATTTTACGAGAAAGCATGGCGGAACAGAGAGAAAAACACTGACGCAAAGGGCTCCGAGGCGGAAGATGAACGGAGAACGCGAGAAGCCGTGCGTGCGCGTGGTATACTCGAAAAGTGGGCTCTCGCCATGATTTAGCGACAAACTGTTCGACTCCGCGAATACACTATGGTGCAAAAGTACAGGAGGATCCTTGACTTTGCTCGATGAAACAGAAATCGAATTCGAGGACGGTTCCCGAGATCGACCCGTAAGTTTTGTGTTTGCGAAATCGGGGGTGCGATTGTGAAATACGCCCATTTCCCTCGATCGAAGACGGTGCTAAATTCCATAAAGAGAACGGCGTTTCACGCATAACGTTCGACGTTGGAGTCGTTCTAAATGCCATCCATCTCGCAACCGGAGTCCTTGAGCGACTTTAAACCGCGAACCTTCGAAACCCGCGGCGGTAAGGCGAAGCCTAGAGCGTGCTAAAAAATACGTCTAAGGTCGTCAGCATCTGGCGAAACCGTACTGTGCATAAACAGATTAGCGAGATCGTCGATAAATGCAATAAAAATGAAGCGACTACGGAGGCAACCGCCGCATGTTCGGTCTACGGGTTTAATAGCGACGCGTATCGATCGTCCGCCACTCGATGCCATTTGACAGTTACATCGATCCGATCTCCCCCGTCGCGCGTCGATTGAAAGTCGATAGGTTGATAGGTGTTGCAAGTACAGGTACAGTCGATAGTAGAAAGTCTCGCCGAAGGGATCGCGTTCTCGGTGTTCCCACGGCGGAGATAATTAGCAGAACCCATCGATTTTACGCGGTCTCGGTGTTTTTGCCGGGACACCTCGCCTCGTATCGGGTGCATGGGGCGGAAGGGATACCACGCACGATTCGAAGCGGAAACGCAACGTTCTACCCTCGGCGTCGATCAAATTGCGACGCTTGACGCGCAAATGACACCCGTCCGCTCCGAGTGTCCAGGATTTTTTCCTAATTGTTTCCTTCTGTCCATTTCCATTCCGTGGTTTGTTTCGCGGAGATGGAAGAACGTCTCGTACAGTATTACCGTAAATTATATTCCGCGAGGACAAGGAACGGTGTACAGGGTGTGCTAAAATCTATGGGCCGATTCCTGTACGCGTGGCTGAGGATCGTCGCGGTGGTATATTCGCTGATGCGAATGCTCAGAGTTTCTTTCTCACGACTAGTGAAACTTGTATGTACGAAGATAGCGAAAGAAATAAAATGCGAAGATATTGTCGAACCGAGAGAAATACAATCTAAACAGTGGTCTACATCACCTCGTATCTAGATCCTCCGATTTTAGTAGACCCCGTAGACCACCGCTTCACTGTGACAGAGGGAATCGTTTCCCTAGTAAAATTATAGACCTCGAAGCGGGAAACGTTTGCAATTCGCTCACGTTTCTCGGTTATTCCTCCGCCGCCAGCCGTGTTTTTCCATTTGCCAGGGGAGGATAACGTCGCGTACGACTGTTCTCGCGGGGTTTTGTCCTTGACTGTAACACGGGGCTTCTCTTGGAAGCGGAGAAACGCAGGTACGCGTCGGAGGAGAACGGGACGGAAGTCTTTGCGCTCTTGATCTCCGGTGAACGCGGCCCGGAGAGATGGAACCACGGAGAAGGGCGAACGAGCGGGCAGCCTTTCATTTGCGAGCAGGTTAATTAGCGAGCCATCTCGCCTGTCTTATTTGTAATTTATACGCCGTAGAATGTTGCTCCATTGACGCGCATCTCCCGCGATCCTGCGCGTTCACCGATTTTCCACACGCGTAAGAATGCTCGGCGAAATGTCGACCAGCGCGTGTTACCCCCGATTGCGCGAGACCGAGACTCTTTTCATCGCGTCGACTCCCGTTAGGTTAAGAGCATATTACGCTGCATCATGCTCGTAGCCATTGAGCGCGTATTTAAGTACATTTATCGAGAAATCATCCACTCTAAGTGTAAGCGAGGGAAATAGAGTCCAAGGGTTCGCCTCCCTTACGAAACGTAGCTAATTTTCTAAGACTTACTTTGATCACCTCCCTTAGAATATAGCCTATGTGTTCCTCCCGCAGTTTCTTGTCCATGGAGACGAGGCCGCGAACGAGGTCCATCACCGGTCCACCATCGCAGAGCTGCAAATCACAAAATCGTGACGATTACACGTTCGTTCTTCGCGAAATGAGTGGCTTCTATATTACAAGCATATTGCAGCACTCGAGGAAAGCAATCTTCGATTTGCATCGCCGCTTCGGACGTCGCGGACAGCTCGTAGTTGTCCGCGTAATTGCGGAAGCAATTTAGATTGACTATTCGGAACGGAATTTCATTTTCTGCGCGATTTTATGTAATTGCTCGCGATCTTAACGGACTCTGTCCTCCATTTTGTCGCGTACCCCTATCTTTCCACGGTCGAAGCTCTGACACAGCAAACAGGAATCTCAATTACGAACTCTTCGTGCTGGAACATTTAAAACGTGTGACTATCTGCACGTCTAGAAAAATTATAATATACCGCCCACGCCGTACGACATCAAGTGGGACTTCTTTCGATAGGTCATTCGAGGGATTACTCGAGAAATTGACACAAGATCGAATTGCTAATCTTCCATCAAGAGCAACAGGTTCGATTGGATTACCGCCAATTATTGCTGACCGTGTATTCACGCCGAATTAGAGTTGGTGACTTGATTCGCGAGCCAGAACTACCCAGGGAACTACGATACATTCTGTGCATCACTCTGTATCTCGAATAAGAGAAAACCTTTCAGAGGATGGTTCTTACGCGTCTCAAGATTATGGACGCTCGCTGTACGAGCGAAGATGGTGCAAACAAAAGTACAAGTCCGATAGGTGCTGGGCACAGGCATCGAAGAACGTAACAACGGTTTTGCGAGTCAATCGGCTCCGGTAAAAAGCCCGGTAAACGTTCACGGAGGCTCCGCCGGCCAGAGAGAAAGGGAGAAGACGGGGAGTTGGAGAAGAACGACACGCAACGACAATGTGGCAAAGATTTATCGCCGATGGTATTTCATATGGTATCGCAGCCGAATTTTACGGGCACGTACACAAACCGTCGGCAGTAGTCGAACTTTTCGTGCTGCGCTCGATGAGCCTCCGACAGGATGCATCCACTGCGTGCATCGCGTGCTCGTCCAATGCGCTCGAAGCTCGTACCGAGTGCGTCCATCCGGATCCATTGGCCACGAAACCGAATCGAGACGAATTTACGATCGTCGACGGGCGCGATACGTATTCTACAATTATTTTATTTGTTTTATGGCAGCTGGTCGTGCGACTTGTCTTTAAAATGAAACTATGCGCTCCCTTTAGACGAGTGTCTTGCGTGAAAATAAATGCCACGAGGTATCGTAATGGTTTCTAACGAAAAAGGCACTTTTGTCAGAAATAACAGATATTAATATCTGCTAACTTAACGAGACATGTGTGCAAGGTTTGAACCTTGTATCTCGAATAACTGCCATTGTAGTACAAAATTCCAAGCACGCCTCAGCCCTTCGGACTAGAATAGCGCTTTAAATCGAGGACCAGACGTGGACGTCGGTCTGGGCGATCGTCGAAGGTGGTACGTGCACGCGTACGCGTTAAATCGAATATCGACGCTTTGCTCGAGATAAGTAATAATATTTCGTGCTCACCGCGGAGGTCCACCCGTAAATTAGGGCCGCGACGTGCCGGGGCTCACCTGCGTACACGAACGAGTTTAATGATTGTTTAATGGCCGCGCGTGTCGTAAATTATCCGTGTATTCGACCGTCTCAAATGCTTGAAATTGCCTCCGGGTCCTGGCATGGGTACGTACAGCAACTCTTCCCTCGGCGTTGCCTTTCTTCTCTTTCTTTTTCCTTCTTTCTCCTCTGTCTCCCCCCACCACCCCACCCCCGTTCTCCCGCAGCTTCACCCTTCATGTTCCATGTCTGTTCTCGGTCTCCGGGCTTTTCTTTTTTCCTCCGGAGAATTACGACGTTAAAGGAGCGTCGTTACGGATATATGTATGTACCATCGGCGTCTCGACGCGACATCGCTTTCGGTATGAATAACGAGGACAATGTTAGCGTACAAAGTGTCACGCAGATCTGCGTATCGTAGTAAGTAACTGTGGAGCAACTAGGTATTATTTTTCCATTAATCGAGGATTGCTTATATTCCGTGCTTAACCCTTAGTAGCCTAATTTTCCCAATTAAATTTAAAACAAATATCAATGTATTTAGTATTCGAACAATTTTAACAGCTAACGTGTATTTGCTAACCTTTGTTCGAAAAAACATTATGCAACGGTAACATACACACAGCCAAATATTAAAAACGAACCAATTGCTAATGTACAATTCGATTTAAAAGTCCGGTATCAAATTTGAAACTCGAGGCATTTAAGGGTTAATGGGGCAAACTGCACCTACCTCCATGACGAACCATATTTGATCGTACTCGGTCTTCTTGCCGGACCTTCTGCGATAGATTCCGTAGAATTCTGGTAGATTCGGATGGCTCGACAGATCCCGAAGAACCTTGTACTCCTCGACGATCAACGACTGCGACTCGGGCGTGAGTTTCTGCACCTTCACCGCGACTCTCTTGTTCCCTGTGGCATCGCGTACTTTAAATACGTTGATCCAAGGATCGGTATTCGGATCGTTGCAAACGTATAACGTACCCGCTTGCTGATCGATCGCCTCGTAAACGTCCCCGCAGACGCCAGAACCTATGCAGTCTCTGAGGAGGTAACGCTTTCCAGGATCTTGGATGCTATCGAGCCTCTGGAGGGTGGTCCTTCGATCTCGATCCTCCGGCTCGTCGTCGTCCCCCCTGCTTCTACTTCGTCTGTCGTGCTCCCTTCCGCCCCTCCTGTTGTATCCATAATCGTTCATCTTCCGGGGTCCTTCGACGCTGCCTGGAGAAAACAGTTGTTGTTTTCGGTGCTCTAGTAGAATGTATCGAAACGACGCGGTAAAAAAATAAAATTTCACGAAGTCATCGTTGGGTTAAATTACGGTGCTAATAACGGGGCGATCGAGTGGTCCCCAAAAGAGGAATCAATCGTGATCGGAGAATAAAATTTAAACGGTTCCCGATCGAGTCGCGCCGAGTGAAGGAACCTCCGCTCGGTGCATTCCGGGTGGAAGCCGCGCGACAAAAAGTTCATTAATTTCGTTCTGGTTTCCAGGCTGGAGTGCTCGTCGATGCAGCGGGACACGAAGCCACCGAAGAGGTCGTCGCGCACCTCTTCACGCTCACGTGAAAGCAGGACCCGCGCCCGGCCCGGTGCCTCTTCCCATCTGTTCGACCGACGACGAGAAGGTCGAGAATGACTCTTCGAAGAGGACGCTCTACCGGATTTTTTACGAGAGGCCAGGTTCGGCCGGTCGAGGGCTTCACGGCGCATCGGCACAAAGGTGAGCGCTAATTATATTCTTTCTCGAGTGCCGCGTGAACGAGTGGTAATCGCTAATTAGTAGCTCGCTTTCTGAAAGCTTCGACGAGGGAAGCCTAAAGCCGCGGAAAGATATCGTGGTCGACTCGAGAGATCGGGGATTCATCGTCCCCTCATCCACCATGAATTTTTCGAACATTTTCTAACAAAGGGACCTCCCCGATGGTGCCCGCCCACGTTTAAGTAACCCCTCGCGCAACGATAGAACTTGAACCTCTGAAGGCAACGATTTCAGACGCGGCCGGATAATAGTTTGGCTGCTGATCGCGGCGGCTCACTCGTAAGCTTGAAAATTTTCTGTACGAGGCAAAGCGTACGTACGGTTGCATCGACGCTCGGCATGGCACGAGGCCAGTAAGCTCGCGACAGAACTTGCGGGATTTCTGTGGACTTCAATTTCTAAGCTGCAGACGGTGGGATTTCTGTGGGCTGCGATTTCTAAGCTGCGGCGTCCAAAGTATTCAGCTTTTCTTGTTTAAAGCGATGGGAGGCGTGCAAAATTTCTCAAAATTGAAATCTCAATTCATCAGGAATGACAAGTGGAACAACTGGAACAGGGGCTTGGTTACCAATCGCTTTGGATACAAAGAAGACGAAACAAGTTCAACGTAGTCATGCTTATCGTCGGGAAGGGTTTGGAGAGATTCTCTATTCCAAAAATTCGAATTACTTTTCTAGCTGGCATTTGCGCAGATCATTCCCTCGCTGTTCACGCCGCAGCTGGTACTTGTAGGGCTGCGGAAACGCTGCCAGGGTAATACATATCCTATTTATCGGATCCCACGGATTGCGTAAGAGTATTTAATAGGTTACGCGAGTTCGCGAGTAACGGGTGACTCGCTTAGGCGCTTTGCGAAAGACGCGGCCGATCGATCCGGTTCTACATTCGTAAACGTCGAGAGACCTTTCCTTTTCTTCGCCCGCTGTTTACCGCGGGGGCAGTTGACCAGCTTTATTGGCACGAAACCACCGACCCGCGCTAATATCTCCACGTTATTGGATCATTAGTCGTCGATGCGTCGTCGATCCTTTCGACGATTTTCCCTCGTTATCGATCTCGTTCGAGCAAACAGTCCAAGGCGGTAATTCGCGTTCGGTGCCAAACGTCCACCGCGAATGCGACTCGACTTCGTTCCAGGGATTACGGTTTCCCTGAGCTTTGATCAGGATGCAAATTAATAAAATGGCTGCCGCGAACAGGTAAAGATCGAAAAGGTGAACGGGTGTAGATTGTTTGGAAGACAGAGTTCCATCTTGGCTCGTTCGCGAGAAAACGGAACGGCGAAAAAGGAAAGAGGGTTGGAGGAAGGGGTGGCGAAAGAGGGGGCGAGAAATGAGAGGATTCGCGTCGTTAGCCAATTCATTTATTCCCGGTGGGTCGGCGCTCGTCCGGCATAATCCGTCGATTTGTCGGCGCGACGTGTCTCGTGTAATGCTGCTTCCTGCCGCTTCTTGCCGCTTGTAATCGAAGAAGGAAAGGGAAAGGGAGAAAGGGTGAGAGAGAGGGCGACGCGTCAGTGACTATATGTGAACGAACGGACGTAAGAAACTCCGGTTGATCCACGATGTCCACACGGTGGTTTCTGTTCTGCTCGTATGCGATACGACCGCCGCTCCTCTCGTTCAGTTTTCTCAGTCGTCTCCGTCTCTCTTCCTTTTCCTCGTTGCTGGCCGTCGTGAGTTGTGCAGGGTTATCGGTACGACAGGGCGTTAAATTATTGATGCCCGACCGCGCGTCGCGAGAAGACGAACGAGAAGAAAGGGAGACGGGTACAGGGAGGTAAGGACGGGTCCCGTGATTTCAGAAAAAGCTTTCCGTGCCACTCGGTCCATCGGTTCTTTCTCTCCAGTCTTTGTGTTCGTGTTCCTTCTCGGTCTGATCGCGAACCTGTGCTGGGCCTTCCAGCTCTTTAAAAGGGAAGGAGCGTGGGGGCGACGAAACGCCTGTTGTGGGAAAGTTTCGCGCACGTACGCGACCTGGGACGCTGGAACTCGCGATCAAAAATCGGATCCAGTTGGGACTCGTTCGTGTCATCGACTTCCTTTATAGTATTTGGTTGGTTGGCCTCGATGAGCCCCGAACCTTGCGAATTTTCTAGATATTATTTTCTTAATTTCGTGGTCCTTAAAAAACATTGTTCTGGAAAAAGCTGACCCTCGTGAGGTACGGATCCTCCTCGTATAGTGGATGAAGCTATTACGGTGTAATCCGCGTGCCCACTTGGGGGATATCAAAGCAATAATACTTGGTCGACCGATGCTTTTCACCATCTCGGTAGAGTCTTTAGAGAATCTGTTCCTGGAACTGGTCGAATTCGATCGGTCCTTTGAGGACACAGATTGGATACGCCAAGATGAAGATCGATTAGTTGGGTATTTCGCGAACTATGAGCCGCCCGGAACGCATTTCTGATCGCGAATTCGAGCAACAAATCTGATCAACACCCCGTACCACGAACGAACCCACGTTTCGATCGCGATCAAGGATGATCTTGTCGAGTCTGGGTATCGATTTACGCGCGATTCCGTCGATTGATTCTCCGAGACCTATTTATGTTCTCCGTATGCTTCCCTTCGCTCCCGATAAGACTAAGCGAAGCGAAACGAAAGAGGGGCGGGCTCGAAGTTTCGAATGCGCGCTCTCCGAAACGAGCTGTGGGAAAGTTGATATTCGTTGGCCGAAGAGGGTCCCCCGCTACAGCGGCGGAATGTTAGCACCGCGAATCCCTGGGAAGCAGCAGCAACGGTAGTGGCGGTGGACGAACAAGAAGAGGAGAAATAAAAAGAGGCGCAGGAGCCGAAAACGATCGGCAGCCGACCGGTTCGGGGCCGTTTGAAAAGGGTTCGACACTCCTTTCGCCGGAAAGTACGGTAAACTTGGTGACAAGTGGCTCGTTCTCTCGCGTTTCTGTTTCCGTCCCAGAAGAACCCTGGTCTCAGCCTGGACGCGACCCCCGCGATTTAGGACTTACAAGGAATATCCGCGAAGCGGCCCACCCCTATCGAGTTTAATAGAGACACCGATAGAAGTTCAAATTGAACCAGTAACGTAGATGGAATCACACAGAAATATTTTGTTTCGTATACTAGCGGCATCGAGGAACGGTAATCGATCTCCGAGGGGTCCCCTATCGAAGCCCATCGATCGATTGGCGCTAGAACCGATCACCGTCGCGGGGTGGTACGCGGATCTCGATGGCGGCCGTAAACGCAGTCTTCGGCTCGTGGGCACGAGACCCGCGCTTCTTGTTGCGTGGCGACCTCTCTCACTCGAACCTTTTACAGATTCCCGAAGATCGATCCTTTCGACCGATAACTTACGCGTCGTCCTCTTTCGGATTCCATGGCGGAGGTGTCGGTGTTCTCGCGATCGAGCTTGGATCGCGAAAAATCGTTCGGTTCGCTGCCGGTCGTACGTTATTTCCGTCAGGGGGTTAATCGCTACCGGGAATCTCGCCGCTGTGTTCTTCTTCCCCGAAGCTCATGCAACATTTAACTTTTCGCTATATTCTTCCCGGCTCGGGCTTGCGATTCCCCCCCACCTCACCGGGTTCTCTCTTTCCGTCTTGTCCTACACCACAATGTATCGCGACGTTTCGTTTTTCTCAGTCTCGCGTCCCGTTCTCGTTGGAAATACCGATACGTCCGTCGAACGGCCGCGTGTGTCCGTCTTCGTCGTTCTTGCTCGACCGAAGTTGGCTCGAGACGACACCTGCCTGGATTTACCTCCGATACCCGCGCCGCAGCGAGACGGACGCCTCTCTACGCTTGCCACCAGCTCGGCCAGCCTTCTCCTGTCCCGCCGTTCTCTCTGTATTTACGGGTTTCTCTCTTTTTCCCCGGCGTCCTGGCAAAACATCCTGAAACACATGTTCCGGCACCTCCGAGACGCGCACCGTGGAACGTAAAGCACCTCGCGTATATACACCACCTTTTCTCTTTTTCCATTCTTCTCGCCCGTCCTCCCCCTCCATACCTGTTTCCTCTGTATCTCGTGTTCCTACCCCCTCCCCTCCAGTTTCCCCTTTTCACTTCTTCGTCGTCTCGTTCGATCGCACTTCCCTCCTCTCTACTCCTTTTATCATATTGCTCTTATCATTTTAATTAATTGTATCTCAAGTAAGGTTATTTACTCGCACTTTGGTCGACTACAAAATTATCGTTGGCATCCGAGAGGAATGCCTCCGAAGGGTACCGGTCGTAAAACAGTATGGACCATCGTTTATCAGCCATCAGTTTAGATTCGTAAACGAGACAAGTCTTATTTCAATTGTAAAAAAAAAACGGTGCATTAGGAAGATGATCGAAATACGGAATCATTTGAACTAGGAATACTCCCGAGAGACGTCTCCTTAGCCGATGATCAAAATCGCGCCCAGGGACGAAATTAATCGACGAATTCTCGCGAATCACAGACCGTCATGGTTGGATACGGATATTCCCGACGGTTTCTTTTCGATTTCCGAGTAGGCGACGCGGCAGAGGGGACTCGGCTTGTGTAAGATCTAGGCGACGGACGAAACGAAGGGGTTTTGCGGAAGGTGCAAAACACTTACTCGTAAGGGACAAGTAACGGGTTCTTGGGTGCTCTTAGGTTGGCTCGCGATGAAACTCACCTCTAATTAAAACGTCTGGCAGGTTGTGCAGGCCCTGCGGCGTCCACCCTCGCAGTGTTCGCAATGCTTGTGTGCCGGAGTAAGAGCCGAGCTCTACGACGCTCGTGCAGGGGCGGTGTAGTCACGATTGCGTCGAGGGGGTGCCACTGGGGTGGGGTGCTTGGCTTCCATGATCCAATAACGCCGACTTAATGAACTAACTGCTAACTCGCAAGCCTGTTAGCTCATTGATTTCGTCCCCGAGATCGTCGTCCAGCCCCAACACACCCTCTCTTTGTCTTCGCGGATCTGTCTTTTCCACTTTTCCGTTCTCCCCTTTTTCGCGGGCTTTCGTTTTTCCACGCGGACGAACCGTCGCGGAATGTTTCGTTCGTCTTGTCACGGATCTAACGACGGCTCTTCGTCCGTTCGACGATTTTTTATTCGAATTAGAGTCGAAGGGGTGAGACGGGTGTTTATTCGACGTAAAGACGCTAGGTCCAAGCTACCTATCGGTTTGTTTCAATTCGCGCGCGTATCGCCGCCATATTTACTTCAGCCGGAAATATTTATTGTACGAGTACCGGTATCTAGCGGTAAAAAGCGTCGCGTCGTGCGCCAGCTTCTAATCTCGTTGGCCGGATCGATGCGCCTTGAAAAAGATCTCCCGAGGGTCGCGCGATAAATTAATGCGCTTTATCGCGGCTTCTTCAGGGTCGTCCTGGCTGGCGTAGTTGTCAAAGGGAGCCGCGGTTAATGCGAATACGCGTCGTATGTACCGCGACGCGCACCGCCGCGTCTTCCTTCCAGACGTTTCCTTGAAAGTTTGTCTTTGCAACCGCTCCAATCGGTTTCGAGCGTAACGAAGGTACGGATCCTGCTAGGATAATTATCCGAAATTCCTTCTTGTCGACGGTATCTTGAATGGAGTCACTTCTCTTTAAATTTCGAGTGCGTTATACTTTAACGAAATATTACTTTACTTTCCTAAAAATGCAAGGTAACACGTAGACGAAGGTTTCTTCTTATCCCTCAGGGGCTGTAGCTATGTTCGATCGTAGCTGCAGCACGGGCTTAGCAATCCCGAGGTATCCGAGCTATAATAGACCCAGTACGACTTTGCACCTTTACAAATAAAACTCACTCACTCACTTCTTCATTCGACAGCATGAGCATCGAGAAGTTGTTCAAAATTGCCATGCCGATGCTTTGGATTATCGGGGATTGACATCACGGTGATCACCGACCCGCGCAAAATACGATTATACAAGTCTTCGTCTGATTTCGGAGCTAATCTAGACTCGAAAACCCAATTTACCGTTGGTGATTTCCAGGGGCTTTCAGCGAGTCGATTGGACCAGTCAAGCGTGCGACGCTCGATACGTTTGGTCGCAAAAGATAATTATTTCATTCGTTATCGGTGTTATCGACGAGTAAAAGCCCTTCTCCGCGATTCGTTCGAAACCACTCGGAAATCCCTGGTTAACCAAACGAAACCATACTTGGAATCGATGACGTTAAAGTTTGTCTACATATCGAAACTCCAAGACGCGGAAATATCGCGTTGTTTAAATAAAAAGAATACTCCGTAAGAAAGTGGTTAAAAAGGAAAGTCGAGAGTCAAATGATAATCGCGAAAGCGCGCCTCTTAAAGTTTCATTACGTTACCGTTGGAATGGTCGCCCCGCACGGTATGTAAGAGGGATTGGCACAGATTTTTCCAAGGTTTTAACGTTGGACAATTTATCGTTCGATCGATGAAAAAGAAGGCCGAACAAATCTACCGGTGCAAGGAATAAAAGTATCGGAAAGGCTTCGGTCGTCTATAAACCTGTCCGCAGGCATTACGAATTCGAATGATTTCTGGGTTCGCGTAACCGATTCGCGATCGTCTAAACAACCGATTTTGCAATTAGAACGGCGCTGGTGAAAGAGAAAGAATAAATTCGTCAATCATCGGTCGAAGGAACTCTTTATTGTACGCGCATCATCGAGCTGTATACAATCGCATCCATTCGCAATCTTAAGACACACGCGCATTGCTTCGTCTAATAATACTGTGGCGGAGGTGTTACAGTTGGTGTGGATATTAAAATTATCTACTAATTAAATAGAGCAACGTTATAAATAAATTATAGGCTCGCTTAAGCTACCGATTAAATTATATTACTCGCGCGGTTCATGAACAGTTACGTCCGTTGCGTCGTTAGCACAAAGTGCTCCAGTCCAGCTCCCAATGTCAGGGCGACGCGTCTCGCGTGTTTATTAAGCGTCGATTAAAGTACGATCACCGAATCCGGATGCGGATTTACTTGTCAGGTCGTCGCCGAGTGTTTTACAATTAAGGTACCAGAGCCGAGCAATAATTGCATTTACAATAATCACTCGCGAGTTTATCAGCAATCGCGAAGTACATTTGCAGCTGTACATCGGTGATTTCGCAATCTTTCAACGCTAATCGTACTCGATTATTCGTTAATAATCGCGATTACTGATTATTCATTGTGAATTCTGCTCAACCGCAGTACGATCGATCTCGGAAGCTATACAGCGTTCGTAAAGCGCAGATCCGTTTGTCGACTAATTTTTCTTAGTCGACGAGCATCGTCCTCTTAGGCCAGTGGTTCTTAACCTTTTGAAGCTCACGGCACGGTTTGGGAGATTTTTAGAATTAAACGTTGAATTAATTGTGCTCAGCAAGTCAGGTTACCCCCCACATTACTCGAGCAACTAATTTCTTAAGAGAATTCGGAAAGAAAGGGTCGTCGAAAGCGTCGAACCATTCGCTTGGCTTATAAAAGACATTCAAACCTATAAAAATAAAAATTCAGCAAATCGTTCGATCCTATCGTTGAACATTTGTTGTTGTGGCATAAGAGCCACCATCTCGGGCGATCGAACTGTCGCGATTCTCAACGACGGGGTAACGACCGAACTGGTAATCAGATTGCATCCGTAGCACCGGTTCGCACCGTGATTTCGATTTAATCCGTGCATCGAGCGTGATTACACGTGACCATTACGCACGCGTCGTATTCGATTCGAAAGATTCGCGTACCGTCGCGCTCGCGACCGTCGGAATCTTCGCACCCCACGCTTCCTTGCGCCCGTTTGTCGCGCGCCGAAGAACTCGATCGTTCGCGAGAGGGAAACCGCGGTGAAACGATTATCCAGCGTTCCGTTCACTTGCAAACAGTGATCCACTCTTCCACCGTGCAGTTCTGGCACTGCACGAAGCAACACCAATGAAACTTGCATTTACACCTCTCGACCCGTCGTTGTCTTATTACGTTGTACCCTCTGCCGCAGCAGAGGCTGCCGCATCCGTCGCCACCGGAGCTGGTCTTGTTGCACTTACGACCGGCCGTGCCGGGGATGTCGGCAGCCGGGTCCCTCTCGCAGAAGTTGGGCGACTTTTGGTAGTAGAACAGCTGCTTGGCTAGATCTCGAGGCCTCCTCTTGCGTCCGCCACCAGCGTTTCCGTTTCCGGCGCCGCCGCGATGCTTCCTCTGCCTGTGACGGTCCGGCCTTCTTCTTCGCGATCCCCTGACTCTGGTCAACGGGGTCACGCTGCCCAGGTTGCTCTGCGCGACCAACACCGCGTTCCTGAAGCGATCCTTCAGCGTCTTCCCGACTATTCGGAAGTCGGGTGCCACTTTCCAGCAGGTCTTGAGCTCGCAGGAACCCGACATACCGTGGCACTTGCAGCGCACTTGCATGTTGCTCGCCACCGCCTGAAATACCATCGATCGGTTGTCGAATCATCGGAGAGGGAGAAAGGAGATTTTAATCTACGGGAAAAATATGGAATCTATGTCTGGGATATACAGTCGGTCTCATAAGTATTCGTACCCTCTATGTCTATTAAAGAAATTTATCTAAATTAAATGATGGGAACATTAATTTCTCACAAATTTCCTGATATCGATCGATCCTGCGTGGAACGATCCGAGCACCGTGCACGCAGTGCTCGTGCGTAAGTGGTCAAGAGTCGCACGAACAGCGGTGGAAGAGAAAGGGTGCAATTTCTTTTAAACAAAGAGGTGTCGCGTACCAAACAGTTAATGAGTCTACGGCTGGGTGGTCCAGCCCCGGGCCTCGTCTTAATAACGTCGAGGCGAGACCGAGCGTGAAGAGGCGTACGGAGGAGAGGAACGGACTCGGCTTGGTTGCTCTCCTACTCCTCTCCACCCCTATTCACCGCCTCCTTCTTCTGCCTTGCTCTCTCGCCGACTGCCTTTCTTTTCGCGTGGCTGCGGAACCAGGAGGCAAGGATCGCCGTTAAAACGCGAAGAACCACCGGAACCAGCAGAAATCGTCGGTCGGGGGATGTATATTGCCAACGGAATGAAATATTCATCGCGAGAGAGCAAGACTCGTAGAGAAAGGGCCACGAGACAAAGAGGAAGGGAGGGTTGAAAGGGAAGATTAATCAAACGGCTTACCAAGCGGCCAGCTTGATTGTTGTGGAGATTGACCGTCGACTGTATGTCCCCGGCCCTCTCGCGCGTGTCTAGGAACTGTCTCGAGAACTCCATGCCGTAGTCGAGGTTGTGAGAGCAGCCGCCCCACTTCCATTGGGTGCCCCTGGCCTTGGCAGGCGGCTTACCCTTGTAGCTCGACGGGTCGCATCCGCAGGAGAGCAGCCGGCCCATGCTGCACGCGCGGGCCACGCTGTGCGCCACCCCTGCCGCCGAAATCGCGAACGCGAACGCAGTCTCTCGGTAACCTGAAACCAACGATTGCATATGTAGACTGGTAGGATCGATTAGAAAGGAATCTCCGAAGCAACGGTATCGGATTGGAACGTCTGTGCCCAAAAATCCGAACCCATCTGAAGGGTCTTCCGCGGCGAACAGCCTCTTTCGCGGAATTTTTCGTACACGAGGAACAATTGGGAGTAGGGTATGATCGAGACACGCGGACCGGTTAGCAAATTGCTACTCGTCCACGGTGACGCCGCCAGCCCACGGAGCCGAGAGTAATATACGCAACGCGTCGCGACAGCAGCGATCGCGTTCGTCGTTTCTCTCGCGAGCGACGAGAACGTCGGAGGCAGCGGGACACCGTGGAGCCTCGCCTCCGTAGAAGGAGCTCCGGTAGCCGAGACCGACGGATCGTTCGACGGATCGGCCGACAGACAGCCATCAGACGAAGTTCAGAGGTAGATTATTCAGCCGTCCGTCAAAACAAAGCGTGGCCATCAGCAGCGGCGGCCGGCGGGCATCCATTGACTGCATGTATAAACGATCGCTCGGTGGGGTTCCCGAAGACGCAATGCCAAACTCTGACCACCGATACCCGAGTTCTTGGGGGTTTTTGCGTGCCATCCTTCGACTGTCACTATCCGGGGAAAATCGAATCTTGTCTCGCGACGCTGAAGTCGGACGTCGATATTTTGCAAGTTTAATTTCACGAGAAGAGAACGTCGTGAACTGTAAGAAAGTAAGATCGAGAAATCGGCTGAAGGAGGCGTTGACGCTAGATAACACAAGTGGAGGACCAGTGTTGTACGATACGTCAGACAATTCTAGGTAGGCGTAAATGTCAGGAACTTATCGGTAAAGGATTAAGCGACTATTCGCTATGCTTTCGTATACTGTCGAGGTGAATGGACAGGTAGATAAACATATAGATAAGCCCGTTATCGTATGCTTTGGAGCAATGCACCTAAGAACTCTAAAGATTGTCGCTTTGGATCGACCTAGATCATCGGTTAACTCCGGACTGTCTTGCGTAGAATTTGGAAACTCGTCGATCGAGGGACGAGATGCTCGGGGCCCTGGACCATTTCGATAAGTAATGCGACGTCAAACGCACTTTTTCTTCGGTACCTCCAAGGTCTCTCGTCTCCGAAGCGTCGCTGGAGTCGGATTGACGAATGGCCGATCGTCAAACCGCAATGGTGGCTGTCAACTTACAAACGATACGACACACGACTGCCCGCGGGCTCGGAATACGCGGCTCCGAACTGTCCCTTTCTCCTCGCGACTACCTCGACAATGCCCACACATTACTCTACCCCTCCGTCCCTCCTTCGGAAAGAGCTACTCCAATCCACAGATACCGGGCGGTATTTGCAGTATTCATGAGACCGAGATACCGGGGAGACGCGCTAAAGGCACATTCGAAAGGATTTGTGGTATTCGTTCTCGACACCCGATGAGGCACTGCGCGCTGTCGTTGCGCCGTCCCCCTTCAACGACCACCCCTTTTGTTCCTTCCGTTTTGAATCCGTGTTTCGAACGCGACTCGCGACAGGGCCTGGCCGCAGAACAAACGGTTTCCAACGATCCTGCTTAATTTCGTCTTTATTCTTTAACGAGACGTGCCTGTTGCGATTAATTCAAGTTTCCTTCGTTCGAAAAATATCGTAGCGCGATAACGCGAATGGTTCCTTTCGATGTGCCGTGGCTGTTCGATCCAGGCCTCTCTCACGGTCTTCGAGAGGGCCCGATGGCCGATATACGCGGAACTTGCGCTTCCCCGAACGTCTCCTTTTACTTCTGCGGATATTCCGGCGGCAGGGATTCGTTGGTCTTTCTTCGGACCGATCGACAGGACGAGCTGCTTCGGGTAGCGAGATTGGACAGGCGGCAGTCGATTACGTCGCCCTTCGTCGATCGTACGAAACCTGGCGACGTTAAAGAGTCGAGCCTCGCCACGGCCTCGGGAATCGAGCAGATTTTTTGGAGATGGCTGCCGCGATAAAAACGTCGACACGGTTCCCGTCGCGGTCCCCCGGGTCGAGGAGTATTCCAGAGCATTCGGAAGCGGAAGATATCGGCCGGTCCGTTTCGAAGGATGATAACCTTCTCCGTGCGGCGAGGACCGGCTTCCAAGACGAGAGGGAACGAAAACACGACTCTTTATATGGCCTCGCGGTAGGAGGGGTTTCTGAAAGCTTACGCTTTATACGGCTATTGGCAGCAACTGTTTTATAATGCAGATAGCTGCTGGAGGGCTACAGCTACTGCAACTGCCGTCGCTGCAGCTACTGCACGATGGTAAGAGGAGCATCGGGGACTCGTAATAAATCGTCCACGGGGAGTTGTACGTCTCTTCTCCTGGACAGTGGAGAGAAGCCGAGGTAGAGGCAGGAGTAGGATGAGGCTGAGGTGCGCGAGAGGCCCGCACAGCCTCCTTACTCTTCGGCCCTTGACGCAGGGACGCGGTGACGGATGGCGCACGGATCCTTGCCCTGCTACCCTGTGTCAAGCCCAAATCACTGTTTAGATAACTCAATAGATAGCGCGTCGGGTACGCGCAGCTAACGTCTACGGGAGCGTGTGCCTTCTTTTCGGTTGCACAGGACCAACCTTAACGCTTATCCCTTCTTAGGTAGAGCCTCGTGATCTACGTTCCTATTGTACCAATATCTGATAAGCGAAAGAGTTACACTTTGGGAGACACTGCATTTTTATTTTGCCCAATTCTAATCAGCTTCGCGTGGCCTTCGCGATACACGAAACTAAGAAGAGGATTTTCACTTTTTAGCTCCGCCGTATCGAATACACGCTTCTTTGTAACTTCGAAAAGATTTGCTAGACACGAACCGTGTGGCCTCCGAGGGATCCATAAATCAACGCGCAAGCCTTTCGACGCGAAACGGTTCCCCTGATCTAGTAGACGTCGGCGTCGTCGAAGGAATTCCGTGTCATTCGTAGCACGGAGCAAATCCTATCGCGCCTTTATAACCGTAAACCCTGTCATCGTTCGTCGTCGCGAGGAAGCGAATGTCGGGTATCGTGTCCCGTAGTAGGTCGCCTTGTGCGGGCCTTTTAGACGGCCAGTGGAGGTGGAGGAGGACCGTTTCGTGTACATTTCATAATACATTAAGTCGTTTTGCCGAGGTTTAACGAATACGTGGCAAAAGAATGACGGGGGGAAGGGGCCCCGAAGAGGGCTGTGGGAAGGTGAATGGAAGAAGGAGCAACGAGAGGGCAGGAGGACCGTGACCGAGAGATTTAACGACGCGCGTTCTCTTCGAGATACGCAGCCAGCACAAATTTGACACGGTGGATTTCTCGAACGACCGCGGACCCTCACCTGGGCCCACCGATGTCGTCCTTAAAAAGCCGCGCGGAACCGTTGGTAATGGTGAAGTACGGTCCGTTTCTCGGAAGCTGCTGCCCTCTGACTTCGGAGTGAAACTCAGGACGACGATCGACCCGGTACCTCGAATAATCGGCGGATCGACCTCCTCCGGTGCTTCCCGTCGAAAAAATCTGCCTGCAGTCACGTTTCGACGAGGAAAAATCTCTGGATGGAGCCAGTCGTTGCGGCTCTGTAGGAATACGGTTGATAGCTCGCAGGATATTCTTTTACAAAGAACATCTCAACTGTCAACTGTGTTCCCGCGGAATCGCAATCCCTGGTCTCGGTGTTCCAAGGTCCATCAGCGTCCAGAGCCTCGGGGACGTTTCCTTGCGTCGACTCGTTCTTTGAAACGGCTCCGTGGTGGAAAAAAGAGTCGTGGAATCGACACCTCTTCTTGACCGGTTGAGCAAAAAAAGGTGTACCGATCCACGGAGACAGATAACGCGGAGACAGACGTGGCGGGCACCGAGATCGTGGCTGCGGACGGACGGATGTTAAGCTTTCAGGTCAGGTGCGCTCG
Organism: Hylaeus volcanicus; assembly: GCF_026283585.1. Lineage (NCBI taxonomy): Eukaryota > Metazoa > Arthropoda > Insecta > Hymenoptera > Colletidae > Hylaeus > Hylaeus volcanicus. Next base: position 30,726,949 of record NC_071976.1, on the reverse strand, counting down.
ATGTCGCGCTCTCGCGCACTCGTCCGACACGATATATGTTTCCTCTTTCGACGCACGTACGCGCCACGACGAATTTATATGTCACACTGGAATAGGACAGCCGAGGGGGCAATCTCTTCTTTTCTCGTCTCGCCTCGTCCCCGATCTTCCTTTCTCTCAGGGATTTGGGACAGGTTCTCGGAGCTGGCCCGCAACCGAGGAGCCGAGCACACACCGTATTCTGATTTAAGGAAGCGCGCACCGTCTCTCGCCTACGCCGCTTCGTCGACGTCAACGACGTCGTAAAAGATTTCACCTTTCCTGGCCCCCTGCCCCGTCTCCCTCTCGCGATGGTCCAAGGGATCAAGCGTGCTCAGCCTATGCTCGCGGCCGTTTAACCCTCCGCTGCATGAATTTCATCTTATCTTCCAAAACGAATTAACGAATATTCCGAGTGGACGATAATACGTTCAGACTTTAGGGAAACATACCTTACACCTGGAGGCCGAAGACTCGACGGGTTACCTAGACAGCTCTGTGCTTGGTACCGTTTGCCGACGAAAATATTGCAAAGCGATACCTAGTTGTAAGAAATGTTCCTCCAAAGTTTGACTGTCATCGTGTTCTCCAATTGAGTATGTTGTACACTTTTATCATCGTTTACCTCTTTGAAGAAGAACACTGCTCTGCTCCGTTCTACTGCTGGGCGTTAGGGACGAACAGTTCCACCTGTGCCACGTGAACTGATGCTGACACTCCGATATAGCCATTTGCAAGCCCTTGATCGCGGCCACCGTCACGTCTGGATTTCTGTGGCATAGCTCGCGTTGCTCCTTCGACAGGCCTGGAATGATGCCCTTGCAGACCACGGCATTCCCGCTCGCCCAATCGTCCACGGAGTTGCTCATTAAGCAGGTCGCGCTGCAAATCAAACGAAATTTACCAATTAAAGTTCTCCGTCGACACGGCACCTTGAACGATTCTTTCGTCTGGCAAGCATTTCCCACGAGAGCGCACGCGTTCTCGATCGCTTTGAGTGATTTTGCTTCCAGGGAATCCACCGGGAGACATTCCTCGTACTTACGGCCACGATCTCCTTCCGATCCCTCTCGCCCCTCGCGGTGTGTGCTCCCCTTTACCACACTGCAAGGACCACGTTTTATCGAATTCCCGATCGCGAGCGCGGCTGCTTTCGGATTCATCGCCGATTAAAGGAACACCGTGCCTTTAAGTAGCCCCGCCACGCCTTCGACGTTTCCACAAACCCGAGCTGCGAATGTTTTGCATCCAAAGCGAAACTTACAGCGACCATGATCGACCAACGGATCGGAATCTCTCCGCAACCACCCAGCTGGTTCGAGTTGTTACGGACATTCGTTACGCCTCGCGAACGCGACAGCAGCCCGCATAATTTCTATTGATTGCCCGTTGGATTTGCTTTTCGTTCGCAATTTTCACACCTGGTCTCGACTTTGGCTCGAAATAAAAATTGCCGTTCACCCTCGGTTAAAGTGTCGCGTTTGCATTCGAGGGAACGGTGCCCGTAGATGCCTTTGAAGAAGACGAGCGAGCGAGATACAACATCGATCGCAAGAGGGATTTTGCAACAGAATCGTGCCCCTTTGAGACGCGTCCTCGCGCGTGAATCGTCGATAAATTTCGAGGGCGAGCCGGCTGCACCGTGCACTTTAATGCGCGCGTGCATCTTGCGCGCGTCTGCTTTCCTTTAGGCAATTTTACGAGGCCGGGGTCGAAAGGTGCGATAGCTCTCAAAGAGCCGCTCGAATATATCTGTTCGCCTTTTTCTTCGTTCCTGTCTACCCCCCCCCCCCCCCCCTCCGCTCGCTGCCCCTATCGTATCGGTCGCCTCCCCGTTACCCTTTTTTCAGCCCCCGTCTGCTGCCCTCTCGCATCGTCGGCGATAACGCTGTTCACCTCTCGGAAGAAGAGCTCTTAAACCGCTATCTTAAGCGACAGCTTCTGCCTAATGGCAGCGCATCACGAGGTTCCGGGTGTTAATTAATTTTCAGATAAAGGAAAAAGCAGGGAGCAAGCGCACCCGAAGGGCGCTGAAAATTTATGGGATCGGTGGCTGAGTATTTTTACATTTTCTTCTCAAATTAGTTTGCGATCACGAATTGGGCTACATATTCAAAGTTAATCTAAGCTTAGCAGTCGTGGCAATAGAATGCTGAGAAAGCATCTCGAGTTGATGGTAGATAGCAGAAAAAAAGGGCTCGAGCACAAAGGGTTAATAGTTCCGAGTCTAGACAAAATCTATTGCAATTCTTATAGTAATTCGAAAAAGATTCTTCGAAAATAATTGTCCGGACCCGAATAGCCCTTAAACTCTAGAGCATCTGAGCTCCTTGAGCTCTGCAGCATCATTCGTCGACGGGAAGAGAGAGATTTCGGTGCCTGGTCGCGAGGCTCGTTTATTTGGTCGCGGCGAGCAGGAATGGTCAATTTTCTTGGGGGATAGGGTTCTCGAGGTCCTTCGGGGTCTCGGAGGATGTGTCACGGACGGGTGCAAGATTCTCGGTGGGTCGGTGGTTATCTGCGGGTACAAATTAGCCGACGAGCTTCTCCTAAAGTAAAAGTTGTGTATAGCACCCGCGTGAACGAGGAAAAGAGAGAAATGAGAGATATAAAGGGATCTCCGGGGACAAAAGGGAGAAAACGAAGGAAGAAGAGCGTATCCGGAGGATACGGACGCGGGCGAAGGGGGTGGCAAGGAGGGAAGGTCCTGGCAACTCGGTTTCTCGCGTAGTGTGGGAAAGGACAGCGGAGGAGGACCAAGATTTTAGGGTCGCAGAGGTTATTGAGGGCTCCCATTACCGATACACCGTTGCACCGCTGCTATCTTTCGCGCTATTGATGATCTACCGAAAGCAGATTAATGATCTTAACTCCCCGAAACAAATTACCGAAGACGTCGCGTACCTGTGGAAGTCTGACCGCGTCGACGGATTCCTGCGTTACCTTTCCTCCCCTTTGCTTTTACGTTCTCTCTCGCTCCTTCTTTCGCAATGTCACGCGCAATTCTTTTTAGACACACCGAGTAGGTCGATTTGCGTTCCACGTGGTCGCAAAATATGCGCGGTTAATCAACGAAATGAATTCATCGGTTGTTTCTTTTGACGCATCTCTGTCTTATAAATAGGCTCTACGTTCCACCGAATTCACTCCCCGACGAACGCAACTGCCTTTTATCTAAATTTTTATCTTATATTAATGGGCAAGGAGAATTTAAACAATAACAGGATGCTATTCACCCACAACCAGTTTATGTATCGAATAAAGCCACGTTGCTTTTTGTGACCTAATGTGCGCCGAGAAAACGATAAGGAGGCCCGATCGTATTCCTATCTCCGAATCCCATTCTCCGAAGTGGCGAGAAATCGTCGAGCAAATCAGAGGTCGCATTTCTGCGATGTTCCACTTCGGCGATTCGATGATTTCTTGTTCTAATATACACGACGATTCTGTAAAATATTTTAAATTCATCGTTCGAAAATCTTGCCCTCATCCTTCTTATAAATCGCGTCGCGAGCACGAAAAGGTTAAGAATCGTTGATCCGATGGGTCGCCGAAGAATCCAAGATGGCGACGGGGATGCACGCATTTTATTTAACTTGTTCGCAAGCAAACGGATGCGAAAGAGTGCAGGGAGGGGAGAGAAAGAATCACGGAACGGAATTTCGCGTTTAATGGAGGTATACCCGCGGAGAGAGAACTCGTTACGACTGACCCGCGAGAATTCCTGCGGCAGATATCGAATCCCCTTTGCTTCCCTCGTTTTCGCGCGAGATCGGCTGCCTTTGGTCGTGCAGCGGCATTCGAGGCCGATCGTGGCCAGGAAGTCGTCGAGTCCACGACGAGGAACCATCCAAAAAGACGAGAGAATATTTCTTAAGCTTGGGTTAACATTTGCAACCATCTTACGATGCGGTTTTTCACCACGATGTTGAATCGCTCGATTTCAATTAGAATTGACAGAATGTCCGCTCCGCGCAGGTGCTGACACGAAGGGGTTAACCGGAATCGGTGCACCAGCAGGCGTCGGGGTGCTAAGCGCTCGTGTCGCGCAAACTGGTTTATCGAGGGTTACATCGCGAGAATTATTCGATGCCGTAATTCAATGTCGTTCCGCGAATACATTGAAGAGCGCGCGTGCCTCCATTCGTGGACGAGATGATAGCACGCTCAGCTCTAGACCACCGTACTTTGCTTCGGAGTCACTCCGCGGGTCGTTACTCGAAAGAATATCACCATGATATTCCCATGATATTCCCGTAACATTTGTAACGAACGACTCGTAAGTTCGAGATAATAATTACTCGATGCGTGCTATCGTTTATGCCGGTGTATCAACGTGCGTGCACGGGACGAGGGTGTCGGTGCGCGTACGGCCTTGTTCCCGGATGCTGTTTGTAATTATTTACGAGGAGCCGCGCGTGGGCACCAAGGAGAGCATGTCGGCGACTCCTCCTTGGTCGGACGAGGCATCGCGTATGCCCCTAAGACTCACGTATCTCTGAGACACAACATAGTCGCAGATAGTCGACGGAATGTTTACCCTTTCTGCGCGCAAAGACAGGCGCGGGTCGTGTTCTCGGAAACGAGAAGGTGACGCGCCGTGGAATTTATCAGGATTCGTGGAACCGAGCCTTCCTTTCGTCCCGGCGATTTTTCCCGACTATTCGAGCATTTCTCGACTCAATTATCGCGAGTGCCACGGCCAAAGAATGTTACTCGCGCGAGACGAACCGGACGGTCCGGCGATTCTTTGGCGAGAGAAAGATTCGATTAGAGCGTGCAGGACGTTCGACACAGTGCTGAACGAGGAGCGCAGCGAGATCGGGGAGGCATAATGAAGATCACAGCGGGATCGTTCGTTGTTCGTGCCACGGAGCCGGTTGAAAAGGCCTATTTGCACTCAGTCATTGTGCTCTGTCTCGGAGCCGTCGATGCGACCGCCGCCTCGACGGAGCGTCTCTATTGACAGATTCTTTCCGCAAGAGGCGGAAAGAGAGCGGAGAAAAGGAGGAGAGCCGATGGGAGTCGCGCCACCATCGTGCTCATAAATTTTTCTCAACGAAATTGGTCACGACAGTTTGCGTCCATGACTCCCATTTCTTCTCCATCCTTCCTCGGGCGTTGTCTTCGTCATCTTAGACACCCTCTTCCTTAGGACTTGTAGTCATCGCTCCTTGCATCGCGTACAGAAAGGATTAAACGGCCCAAATGTTGCCGCAGTTTGAAATCCTGACTCAGTCAGTCCTATGAACACTGTCATTCCTGCTCTATGATTTAGTACATATAGCCTACGGCCTCTAACGCGAGTACGCCTTGCAAAAGCAACTACTCCTGTACGTTCGATCGTTCACGACCCCCTGTCAACTGTGGTTAACAAATATTCTTTCAAATGAAAACAGTTGATGCGATAACAATACGCGTAGATTGAAACTGATACGTGATTTTAATTGATTTGACGCGTGCCAACATTTAAATTGCGCACCTGCGAGTTTAGAAGTTATCTAGCGGGTTCAATTGCTTCCAACGGTTGCGCCAAGACTCCAATTATGGTTAGCACGCTCGAGGCTTGTACAAATGCCCGATAGAATGGTAATTGATGTCTACGTCATGTTCTCGACTATGAGTATTTTATTAATTCTTCGTGTCTTCTACTTTGCGTCAGAGCCATTAGCGACATACGTTGTCGAATCAACTATTTTCAAGTAAATCGTGGTTGATACCACGATTCTGTGACGTATTCAGTTTTCGAGTAAATCTGGTAAATACTTCTTACGATATCGTACGAAAGGATAGCTTTAAAGTTCCAACGTACAATGTTAAATATTTGATTCTTCAAAAAAATGACAAGAAAGAGGAGTCGTATCTCAATTACCAGATGGTGCTCTACCGCGCAGCGTATCAATGACGCAAACTATATGGTCAACGTGATCAGAGATCCAATTAAAATCGCGTGGCCGATTTCGAACGATGGACAGACCCGCTCTTTCGTCCAGTTTGCGCGAGGTATAAACAAATATACTGCGCTCGAAGGCGATATCGAACGCGAATGATTTCGTTGGACGTTCAGACACCGGCGATGTCCCCGTCGCAATAACAAACGTGAAAGGATAAGATAAAAGAGACCCGTTCGGTCGCGCCGGAGGGAAGGATGTTGGTACTCACCGACGATTCTCGAGGAGAATCAGCAACAGGGCGATGGTGGGCCCGATTCGTGTGGTGATCCTAGACGGTGGTCCTTCGTAGACACGTCCTGATCGAGAAGGAGGCATCCTGTCATCGCCCCGAGGACGTCTCTTATTCTTTGCGCGGTTTGCCCACTTTAAAAGAGTCGAGTGCGACCCCTCGTCCAGGGCTGCACACCCCTAGCACCCGAACGGAAGGACCCCTCGCTCGAGAGACGATGCCGCGTCTCACTTTCTTTCTCTCTGTTTCTGTATGCTTTTTTTTCGAATCCCTCTCCTACTCTTCTCGTCTCCGGCGCGGTGCCTGTGATCAGCAGCCTGGCACGCGTCGAGGACTCCTCTTCGCCCCGGGCACCGGCGCTTCTGCTTTGACGTTCCGTACGATTCGAGAGCTTCCAGTTTCGTCGCTTCGAGGGGTCGCTCCGAAACACTACCCCAGGACACAATATCCTCGATGACGATCGAACGGTTCGTCGACCGTCGCAGCTTCTCACCCCGTTCCAAGGCGTTCCTCTTCTTCTCTGCTCCCACAGTACGCGGCTCTCCGCTTGGCACTCGGTCGCTACGCACTGGTTATCAGAACTATCGGATACGTACCGTTTAGGTTGAATTAGCTAGGATTGGCGCGTGCTCTTTGACCGTCGTATCTCTTCGCCTTCTTTCGCGGCGGTTCTCCTCTTTGCCGTTCCGAGTACCTCGTGTCCGATGTACCTCGAATGCTAGCGGTCGAAACTATCGAGTACGTACCGTTGGTAGCCTCTAGGCACGTGCTCTTTGACCGTCGTAGAATTTCAACCCGTTCCTTGGCCTTTGTTTCCTTTTCTTCTCTGTCGTCTAAGCACCTGTTCACTCGGTACTTCTGCACGAGACGTTTCACAGGCTATCGGTCTGTCGTGTACGTACCATCGATGGGTTCACCGATAGTCACTGTGCGGTAAACCTTGCAACGTTCAGAATACGTTCTAGAATTCGGAACGCTCGAACGCCGGCGGCCGATTAAGGTGGTCGTTTCCTAGGATTGGTTGCACTTCGTGGAGCGTCTTTGGTGTACGCGTGTTCCCGTCTTTGGAGAAATGAATACTGTTGGAATACTGCGGGAACTTCTTCTCCGTTCCCCGGAAGCTTCTCCCGAGTCCTCGTACTTCACTGACACTGTCGTCGCGGACGTTGCACCGATTCGCAGTCGGTATTAAACATTTTTGCGGGACTCCTCGATCCGCTGTCGATCGTCGCGTACGTACCACGTCATCCCACCAACGGATTATCACAGTTCCAGATCCAGCGGGAGGAATTCCTGGGGAATTTATCCTCTACCGATCACCGAAACGAACGTTGCGGCACCCTTGCGCAACGTGCTCGGTCTCAGGTGTCGCGGCATTCTGTCCGTCGTCCTTGCACCCTCCACGGCGTCCAAGACCGCTCGCTGGTCGAGTTTCTCTCGGTTCGTTGGTGCTCCCGATTTCGTATCGCGAACGAGGCGCGCGCGAATGCGTCGGAAGAAAAGAGGAAGACCGACGGTACGGGCTCCGTACTTCCGGTGTGTGCGCGCGTTCACGGCGAAGTGTCAAGCTCAAATAAAAGAAAAGTCGCCCTCCGGGATCTCTTACTCCTCCCACGCACACATCCCCCCCTCCTTCGGCTCGTGTTCCTCTTCCACCGTTGGTCTCCTTCCGTCTTTCTCTCCCGCTCGCGCGCGTAACCACCGCGGCTATCGTTTCGTCGCGCAAACAGTCGAATAGCAAACTTCCTTCGCGAGTCGTTGTCGTCGGTACCAGGGATAAGGAACGCCGCGCCGTGGTTATGCCCGCTCGAGTCCCGATAACGATCGCGGTGAACGAATCGAATCGGACCGGGCCGGACCGAATCCGAGGAGGTCGAAGGTCGACCGGTCGAGTAGACCAATTGGAGAGACCGATCGAGATGCACAGGGGGAGTGACCGCGAACAAGGGGTGGAAAAGAGGAGGAAATCTCGGGCGGAAGAGAACCTCGAAGGCGAAAAAGAAGTCGAAGGTGGGTAAGCGCGATCGAGGAAGTCGAGGAAGATGGATTGAAAGTCGGGGGAGAGGAGTGCAGCGGAGGGTGAAATAAGATCGAAGAGAGGGAGCGAGACGTCGCGGCCGCGAGTGCGACGGCAGGAAGATTCGCGAGAAAGAGACCACGGCGGGGCCTACGCTATCACTTCCGTTATCCCGACACGCTACTGCGAGCCGAAGAAGAGATGGACAGAATCTGATGATTCCACCTCCGTTCAAGCCCGACGAGGAGCTGTCAGGGAGATCGGTCTGTCTATGATGAACTCGGTGCGCAGTGCGCGGCTACGGGGGCCCTCCTCGCCCTCCCATAGGGAGAGAAAGGAGAGATAGGGAGCGGTAGGCACGAAGGAACCAACTACCCCCCCACCATAGCCACCACCATCCGGACGCGACCACCACTACCGTCGGCCACCACCCTGAGATTCAAACCGTGGAACGAGGATGGACGATCGCTAGCGAAACCACCAACGAAGACGGAAAGACGCGAGAGAACCGAGATGGAGAAAACCAGACGCGGACAGGGAGAGAACGAGAGAGCCTGCACGAGCTGCCTTTGCTTCTCCTTCTCTCTCCTCCCACTTCCGACCATCTTTTTCTCTCCAATTCCGTCGTCCTGTCTCGCTTCTTCCCTCCTCCGTTCATTTTTCTCTCTCCCACGGAGGATTGCCTGAAAACGCCTCTTCGCGGACCAACAGGTATTCAACGTCCACGGTTCGATTGTTTTGCACCTCACTATCCTCCCTCCTACCTCGAAATCGTCTCCATCTGCGAGATCGATCGTCGAAATCTTTTCGCCGCGAGTTCCTGACGGGACGTCCCGTTTGCGCCTGCCTTCGGGAATCGTCGTGGATCCTCTTCCTACCCATCTATAACTTCGCCCCCTTTTCAGTTCATAAACTTTGTTTACTCTTCTGTTACTACCCTGAAATCTTCTGATACTACCAAGTGCTGCGACCAAAATTCAATTACCCTTTGGCGGTTCTAACGGAACGTGGAGTCTTAGAGACTCAGAACAAGCGATAGAAATGCAAGAGAGAACGTTGCTCATCTCCGCCTAGCGACTAGGCGTAACGAGTTCTCGGTGAGTTCGTCCATCTTTCCCTCGTTCCGATGGGAGAATGAAGAGCGAGAACGTGCGAAAGGAAGGAAGGAAGGAAGGAAGGAAGGAAGGACGGACGTGAAGAAGAAAGGAAGGTTGCTCTGAATCACGTGGCAGGAAAAGTGGGAGGAGCGAACTTCCCCTACCCAGCATCCCCTGGAGGATGCTCAATCGGCATAATTGAAGTTTATCTCGTTCCCTAACTCTGCTTTCCGCCTACTCGACCCCACCGTGTCTCTCCCGTTCTTCGCTGGTTTCCGTCCAATTCCGCACACGCGCACAGACCACGTCTGGCCAGGCGAGGGTTCTGGTGTTCCCGTCGTCGCCGGGATAATCTCCCTCGTCGCTCGTTCGAACGAGAAACATTCGCGATCGCGGCTCGCCAGTCCATCGGATCCTCGCTTAAAACGAGAGAAACAAAGGGGGACCGGGTTGCGGAGTAGGTACCCGAATCGAAATACTCACCAGACACAGTTATCCATTGCATCTCTCTCGGTTGAATCAATTCTCCGTAGCCAATTAGGAGAGCTTTCGATATAATAGTCGACGCACGAAGATCCGAGTCGGTTCCACGATTACGGGAGCGGATGTAAGGGAGCTCCACCGCTCCCCTTGGATCCAAGTTTCATCCCTACCCGCCTCTTCGCTCCCTTTGTCCACTTTGTTGTCCTTTTTCCTCTGTCGTTCCTTCGGCTCGGCTCGAATCAGCCGAAGCACAGATTTCATTGACGTGGTCGTTGAGCTGGCAATTAGTCGCATCGACCCCGTCCGCGTAGCTCGGTCTGTAGTCACCCCAACGTGCCACGTGGTCGAAGATCAAACGACGTCCTGATACAAAGCGAACGCGGTCAGGGTCTGCCATGGTCCGCGTTGATCATCGGATCGAGACGGAACTCGTTTGATAACGCACAACCCGCGATTTACCTTCGTCACGGCAAAAACGAAATGTTAGTTCAAGAAAACAATCTCTTCGCCTAAAACAATTTTAAGATCGTGACGTACGCCCCCTCTTTTTTCATAACACATCGTAATATACTTCAATTTTCACGGTCGTTCGTATTCGTCAGTTCTCCAGAGTCGTCGGTGATTCGGCGCAGGTTGCGACAGGAGAAACGATCGGTGACTCGTCGGGTCGAGGAATCGGCGAAACTCGTTTGGTTCCGCGCGCCACGATTATTAGCTGCGGCTAATTAGAATCCCCGAGCGAACAAACGAGCGTGCGTTCGAACTCGAGGGTCTCTCTCGTCCCTTCTCAGGGAAAAGGAAGGGGTCGAGCCAGCCGGTCGGATGCCGGTCGGTCGAGGTGAACGACGTTCCCCGGACGCAAACGAATTTCGTAGCCAAGGCAATCGCGTACGTCTCGGGGAAGGCGATATCGTTAAAAAGTATTCGTCGAGGCACGCGGACCGATGCGCGCCCCGAGTCTTTTTTCGTCGTTCACGCGAGGAGCGACTACGTTCCATTCGTTTGGTAGTGGACGCTCATTGCCCGGTCCAGGTACCTCGGCAACGATAAGATCGTTCGTGCTTCCAAAAGAGTCCCTTCTCTCTCCGTCTATCCTCCGCGACTCCGATCCTTTCTCCTTCCCCTCGAATCGCTCTCCCTCTCCTTTCCACCGTATACCCTCTGTCATCCTATCTGGGTGCATTACTTATCGGGCTATCGAGTGTCCTAACCATGATCTTGGCACGCGAACGCCGATACCATCGAACCACTCGATCATCCTATCGCCGTGCAATGCGTCCTGGTGCACTTCTGCTCGGAAGCCTAATTGGCCGGGGGTTCAAAAAGGGGTACGAACTCTGACTCTCTCTCCCACTTGTCTCTCTATCACCTGCTGCGCGGAAAACAGTCTATTCGAAGCATTAAAGAATCGATTCATTAGTATTTTTTAACGTTCCCTTGAGAAACACTTTTTAAATTTAAGGAATTTAAAACTACTCAACACTGTCAACTTTAAAGCGTAACTGCTTCAAACTACTTCTGTCTACATTTTCCAACGACTATATTCCAGATATTCTTTTCAGGCGATTTTAAAGCTCAGCGTTAGCTGGGTTTATTCGGACGTAGGTTCGCTCGAGCACTGTCGAACGCGGTCTCTCGACGACGGTTCACCCCTTCGTAGACACGAAAATCCCGATAAACGAATTATCTTTCGCTGAGGAGGTGTTACTTATCGCACCTTTGCTTCGCCCCATCGCGTTTTACGGAACTCAAAGGCGGTCGGCCGAGATGGTTTCGCCCTGGTTCGACGCGAGCGCGTCTCTCGCCCAGAAAAACGATCACGTTTCGAGCGTGATAATCGATCGATCCTCGGTCGCGCGGTGTCACGACTCGTTTTCGCGGGACGAGAGCCAATCGCTTTCGACCTTAATTGAGATGTCAGCCGGTTAACAAGAAATCCCTAACGAGAAACGCGGAAAAAACGCTTCGCCATCGAGTCCAACGCGCTAACTGTCAGGTGTAGGGAAGAGTTCGGTGGCCTTAGTTTGCATCATCTCGAATTAAAAAAGGTGACAGTGTCACAGAACTCACTCGGCGTTAGTTTAGGAGGTAACATATTAGGTTGTCACAAAAATTTCTTCCGTTTTATTAATCAGTAATATGTATAGAATATTCTGTGTTTTATGTCACATTCCTGAATCGTGTAGGATTCATTTTGCTCTATTAGTGTCTAACTAAGTAACTAAGTAGTGTCAAACAGCGGTAATTTCGAGGCTGTCGAATATCGCTCTTCATTTTCGCACTTGCGACTCCCGCTATTGATGTTCCCGCTAGAACTATCGGCGCACGAGAGAGAGAGAGAGACCAAGCAATTCGAGCGATTCGTTCACCATGGAAACGTTGGAGGTTGCGGGAGCCATGGTGGGCTACGCTCTCGAGATAGAGAACTGTCCGGAATGTTTTAATAATATGCATTCCAGTCGGGTGAACGCGTTTAGAGCACCTCGAGGGGTTGGTACCCTTCGTGCGCTCTACAATAACTCTGATATAATTAACCAGCCGTTTTTCTCGTGCAGGAAGAATGCCTTTCTCGAACAACGACGACACAATCGATTCGCTGGAACGCCGCGTAACGCGATACACTTATGGATGCAATATTTAGAGAAAAGGGGACGGCTAGGGGGGGACACACGATGGAAAGGAACGCGCTGTGTAAGCGGGAGTCGAACGTTTGAACGTCCCACTTCCTACGTTTTATAGGGGCAAACATTGTGCGCTTTGAGGAACGCGGATCGGTGGACGAATTCGCTGGGTGCCCGACGGGCCCCGTCATTAAGTATTATGCCGTACAACGGTGCGTCAAGTGAGCGCAACACCCACGCACGAAAAGAAGAAAGGAGCGAGAAAGGTGCACGCACGCCCCCATCCTTTTAGCGGGGGTTCGCTGCCTTGTTCTTCGCGATTATTTCGGTAAGAGCGCGGCTCAGACGTGAGCGATGAAAAGGATCCGATGCAGGGAACCCACCGGAAAGGAATCGAAGTTCCTGGGAGAGACTCGTCTGAAACCGTCTCGTTTCGTCGCGACTCCTCGTTTGACCCACATTCCCGCGTTCCTCGCCGTCGGACGGTTCTCTGCTTCTATAAAAGGAATTTTTAGCCATGATATTCTTGTTTAGGACTGTTTCTCTGGGAACGTTGCTCGCGCAACGAGCTACAAACGTTAAAAATTTCGAAGCACTCCGTTGTCCCCTTTCCTAGAACTCGGCCCGCACGATGTCCAAGCACCCCTCGCGTCACGGCGTGACGTCCATCTTTTCTTGCGTCCGTTGCGCGGCGAAGACGTTGTTATTATCTCGAACAACGCGTAAAACGTCTCGAGGGAAGAGTCGATCCATTGAGAGCGGAGACGCGTCGTTAAACGGCTGTCGATCGGGAACGTCTTCTTTCTTTGAAACGATGCGTGCCGAACACGGGGTACGGGGATCGTCCCGAAAGAAAGGATCTTCCCGGTGTATTTTTCACTGGCTCGGTGGCCGTTCTCGCAAAGCCATCGCGGAGATGAGCAGCAGCCCGCTCGAGAAGATATCCGTTACAAAATGGTAACGCTCGATCGCACGATCGACGCGGAAGATACACCGTGGCGCGGCTGATCGGGGCCATCGTTTCCGTTAAAAGCCACTTGTTGGAGTGCGCTCGGGCATGATCGATTTGCCGGCTAAAAGTAGCTTGCCTGTTAATCTGCTTTCGAGGATCATAGAGAAACGTTCCGGCTGTTTATTATTTGCCATTGGCTGGTATCTCGTTTGAAAAACGCCAAGGAATCTCGTTTGTCCCGTGGGCTCTCGTGCGTAGCCGTTGCGCACGCATCTGTGAAATGTCCCGACACTTCAAAGAAACTTCACCTCTCCCCCCCCCCCCCCTCGAGCGAGTAGAAAAACACGGGAAAAACATCGAAGGTACGCGTTTTCCGAGCTTTCCGCAGAGGCGTTCCAGCCGGTGTTGCTTCTTTCGCACGGGATTGTGTCGCGGACAATGGCTGCTCCGATGCGGATGAGAGTGCTGTATCGGAGAGGCCCGATCCTCTGTAATGACTTAAGAGGATAAGAGGATCTCGTCGAGATTTTGCTTCCGAGTTCTATTGTTCGCGCCACTCGTGCCTTCGGCCGGTATACGCGTAATAAGCTGCGTTCAGGTGGATTCCTTCGGACCTGGAAACATCTAAACAAGAAGATCGGTCTTTCATCGACCGAGGGGGCAGTCGGCTTTTTTACAATTTTTTTTTTTTATGATTTTTAATGTAGTTCGATGAGATATATTTTTGTCTTTTCAAACAACGTCGGTGACACTGTCAGAAGATGGTTCGGTTGCAGAACCTTCGATTCGCAATGGAAACAAATCGTGGAGGTTATTAACGGAGATTGTTTTTTTCTGAATGAAATGGCGCTACACCTTCGGAATAATGCTTCGAATACTCGAATGTTCGCTCGACACGAAAGATTCCGTTCATCGATTCGAAATTGCTAGACTGTACCCTTAATGCGAAGTCCAGGTACCGCCGATAAAGGAGAATGCGTGAGAAAAAGGAGCAAGAGACGCGCGAACGGAGGACGAAAAAATCGGCATTCCAGGAAAGTACTCGGAAGGGGCAGGGCTTGGCGGGGCTGAAAATAAGGAGCATCCACGGATGAGGAATGGTAGCCCGGGAGATAGAGGGAAGGCCAAAGAGGCGATGGGCCACCATGCTCGCCTATTATGGCAAAGAAGCCATGGGGATTCGAAGAGTGGCCCTCGACCAACGGCAATTCGAATAAATAAAGAGGAAAAATAAGATATATGCGCGTGGGTGTGGCGGCAGGCGGGACCCAGGCTCATTGCCACCTCCGAAGCTGTCGGATCTCACACTCCCCGTAGATGCGGCTATCTTGCTATGCATATGTATAGGGCTCCATCTCTATCCTATGGATCGGCTCCGTTTCTTTTCCCTCTGCCTCCTACCTTTTCACTCCTTCGTCGATGCTTCATCTTCCTGGACCTCTTAAACCCTCGACCACAGGTCTTCTCTCGAATTTCATTTATTTATTTATTCATTTATAGATTGGTCAACCCTTCGTATGGAGTTCTATTTAATTGTAAATTATAGGGCAAGATTAATCAAACGGATTTTCTTTGTACCTCCAGGATTTGTATCTTATATTTCACTCCTTCCGCAATAAATGACCAACGTGTTAAACCGACGAGTGTGTTTGCTTAGAAAGCATTTGCAGAGGGAAGTATCGAGCCCCAGTGGAATAAGCGTGTTCTAAGATCGGCGAGGAGGAAGCCTAATCGTTGTTGTTCTACTCGCGACCGCGTCAGATTAGAATCTCGACACCCACGCCGAGATCGCCGGGGAAACGCGTTTCTCATGCTGGCTCCGTCCCCTCCGCCCCCCGGTGTCCCTTTCTACGGTCCTCTCCTTGTGTTTCTCGGTATCAGTAGTGTTGTCTGCATTTAGTTGGTATGTTAAATACGCAACGAAAGGAAGGGTGCGCGAGGTTTCGAAGGAACGTCGGGGCAAAACGGAAGGAAGGGGGACCGATAAAACGAGTTTATTGGCTCGTTTGTTCTCGAAGGTGGCGGTTTCTTTGTCGCGACTAGTAACGATCGTTTTACTACCGGTTTCAACGATTAGGGCTATCGTGACGTTTCGCGAATAAACAGAAAAAAAGACGGAGTAGACGCCGAGTGATTTACCGGTCGTAAACGATCGTAATCAACTCGAGACTCGAGCTCTCCAGACGGTGTATCGGGCACTTCGGGGTGTTCGAGAATTACGAACAGATATATATTAATTAAAATATCATGCAGCCTTTTTACACATTCCATTCCGACGATTCTCGATGATTGGTATTTTTACGCGGGTAACCCTCCCTTTTTTTTAAGTTTAATTTTATGGGCACGCGTGCACAGAAAGTAAGAAGTTCCTTTTCGTTTCTTGTTACTACCGTGGAAGCTCGCTACACGATTATTTATGATTTCTCCGTGTAGAATGAAGCGCATGCTCGATATGTATCGGTTTGAATTTTGTAGGGGAGTGGAATATTTACATATATAAACATTTCGATAGCGCTACGTTCTGCCCCTCATCCATGGATCACAAAGTCATGGTTAATCGGTCGCCAATCAGCAGTTCGAATTAACAGGAATTTTACTCGGGTTCCCGATCGGTTACATTATGCAACAGAGGGTTATTTCAGGATCGGATCACAGTAATGACCGTCAAAGTCCACGCGATGGCGAAAGTTCTCGCTTTTTCTCTGCGTGAGCCCTGTTTCGTTTCGCGACCAGCCGCGAAGAGACAAGCGAATGGAAATTGATCGAACAAAGAAGTGTTAATTGCGTTATTATGGTCCGAGCAGCTTATCGAGGCTTCACCCGTCTACCGAAACGACCGCGATCTTATCGGTTCGCGTCGACCCATTGTACGATTATTAAATACGATGATGCGGCTCTATTATCCGAGAGGATCGCTCGATGCGATCGGATGGATCCCTTCGATCCGATCGTACGAGTGCCACGAAAAGATCGAGAGGACGCTCCGAGTGGCGCGCGGTAGGTCCGCCGTCCCGCTCCGCGCTGATTCCATCGCGGACAGATCTACGTTGCCACTCAATCTGTTATTCAGAGTATTTGTATCGACGTTGGAACGCGTTCAACCGCGGTATTACAATGTTGTAACGCACGGTTGTAAACCCTCATCGCCACGATACGTCACGATTTTATTTATTAACCCGGTGGATCGATCAGTGCTACATTCTTATTTGGTATCGTTCGACATAGGTTAACATTCTCATATTTAACCGCTCGAGTCTCAAGCACAGTACATTTCGAACGCTGGACAACGGTTAAAGTCGAGGTCGAAGATGTTAACGTACAAAAACCGTACTGCTTTCCTTCTATTTTATTTCCTATTGTCTAGACCACGTTGTTTTTTTGCTATTCGTTCGATAGAACCAGTATTTTTTGCAGCAATGAAATAAAACGAGTCCGAGGGGGTTAGAGTCGAAACAGCAAAAGCTGCCGTTGATGTTCCCGGTTTTCAACGAATCGAAGCCGAGACCACCCGCCGATCTACGTACACGACGAGACTGGCGCGTTTCTTCGTGTACCGATGACCGTCGATCCGGATTCGCGATTCCTCGATCGGTGTTCGAACCACCCGTAGAGTCCCAGGAGACTCGCGGTGGGATTTATCGCGATCCTTTCGTTGCGTTTAGATCGGTTAATGCGAAACGGTGTGGGTTTTACTCGAATCGACAGCTCCGAGACGAGGAATAGTTTCTTCCTGAATCGTATTATTCCTTCTTCACGACGTTTCGTGGAATCGTTGAAGATCCAACGATCGCCAAGAATGCGCGGTGATCAACGAATACTCGGAATTAGCAGATAAATTAAGAACACGTGGAACATGCCAGACTCGACTGTTAGAATCTGTTAGCAAATTTATGAACTTACGAATGTTACTATTAAATTGTTTTGATTTCACGCGCAAAAATATCTACTGAAAGCCTGTATGAACCCGGTACACGTGTCTCTATTCAATTTTCCAAAGCACGCGCACCAAGGAAATTAGCATAGATCGCATCCGAGCCACGTTCCCGATGATTAGATTATTAACCGGTCGCGACGTAAGCCCATCCTTTTATTTCTGGACCCGTCGTCCCAGTTGGGCCTGGTTGAAAGCTTCCGTCGCGAATCGCGTCGTTCGATCGTCGGTGCCCGCGGAGACTAATCGATACTTAATCGCGGGACGCGCTGGTACTCACGTACACGTACACGTGCGTGCAGCACGTGCGAGAAACACGTGTCACGTGCTCGCGGGCTGGCAGCGCGAGCGCACACACGCGGAATACCTGTACGAGGACACACGCCCGATCCGAGAGCCGGTTAATTTCTTTCTAGCTACCTTTCTCTCTTCGGCGTCTTGTTCCCTTTCCACGGTGACTTTCGCGAAAGAAGTCCTGGTAGGGGATCCGGTGGAACGAGCAAAACGTTTATCAACGTTTTGTTTGTACATCTCGATTAGAGCTAATCGATCCTCCGGCAAAATGAGGCATAATATAGAGCCGTGGCGCGCTCATAAATACTCATTTGTGCGGGTAAAGCCCCCCTCCCCGTCCTCCTCTGTCCATCCGGCATTTCCACCACCGCCCAAGACGACTTCGTTACGCTTACACGGGTGGCAGTTTCGAATATACGAATTTGTGTACATAATTAATGAGCGCTATTAGCTGGTAACTGTATTTATCGCTGCTCCGAGCGACCGCGGCCACGGGGAGAATTTAATGCGCGCGACACCTTGTAAGTCGATGAAGGACGGTCGATATTAATAAGCGAAACCAATCGCGAGGATTACCGCCATAAATTTGCCGGTACCATAGTTCAGCGACGAAGAAGGAACGGAATCTTTATTATCATCGTTACTGTTGAATTGCATGGCCGAAAAGTACCCTGGTTAGAGTCAACGTAATTATCGATTCCCCAGC
The DNA here is from genome assembly GCF_026283585.1 of Hylaeus volcanicus. NCBI lineage: Eukaryota > Metazoa > Arthropoda > Insecta > Hymenoptera > Colletidae > Hylaeus > Hylaeus volcanicus. The sequence continues at coordinate 30,708,647 of NC_071976.1, read as the reverse complement.
GTTATATGTCCAAGTTCCTGGGTATAGCTTACCGGCACCAAATGTTGTCGAGGATAGGTCTTATAGCACGGGCTGGAAAAAGGGACCCGAGGACCGTGAGTTCGAATCTCCGTGCCTTATTTTTCGTTTAGACTCCTACAATAGTTAATTGGTAAGAAGAGACGAGGCTCTCTTAAATAAAGTGTTGTCTTTTTTGCGAACGATAGATTCATTTTCAGTTACTTTTTCCGATTCTTCCTTACCCGGATCACTTTAATTCGTTCTCGATTTAACAGTTACTAATCTTTGCTCTTTGCTCTCGTACAAAAATATCGATGAGACGGTGCAGACGATTGCGGAAGCACCTAACAGCATCCTCGGCGTGTTACGTTATAGTATCGTTCTTAATGGATCGTCCCACTCCTTCCTTGCGCGTCGGCAGGCTGCGTTTCCAGAGATTGGCCAGCATCGCGACCAGCTAAACGACGCCACAAGTTTTCTATCCCATCGAGCCGTTGGCCGTCTCGCGGCGAGCGGATTACTCGCGGATCAGTCCAATCTGCGATTCGTCTCGGCCGCGATGCTTGACCCTTTCCCACGCTACCGCCACTTCGGCCAGCAAGGAAGTACTCTCTTCCTTGAAGAAGGCTTCTATTAATCACGGTGCGCAACCGTTGGGATTCTCGCGCGGTCGCGGAAAGTCGGACGATAAGCCGCGGAATGGATATCCTTCGAGCGAACGTTTTCCCTCAGAGGATTACCATGCAACGTCGCGTCGTACCAACTGTGCGTCGGAGCGCATGCTCTGAACAGTCTGACAAATAATCTTTCGCTAATCGATCTAATGGTCAGGATATTTGAAAGCGTACCGCGCGCCACGTTAGTTGGGAACTTTCTAAAACGGCATAAGCGAAGAATAACATGAAATCCAGAGTATGTGTATGGTCTTCTTCGGTAGCTTTACGGTGGATGGATTAGAGACTAGTAGTCAGGTTGATCTTTCTTTCAAAAGCTATTCCGAAGCTATACTCGAGTATAACTACCAGTCTCAGGCCTAATCTTCTTATTTAAACCTCCATCGATGACCTGCTCAACAGGATACTTCTGAATGCGCCTCCGCGATTAGTCAGATATCTCTTCCATTGTCCAGCACAACAACATACAGAACCGAGCTGGCTCATAGAGACACCATCAACAGAACCTGCAACCTAGCAGACCAGTCTCAGTCAAAGCACCCGTTCGTTTAACCACTGCTTCAGCAGTGCGTTAACTGATTGCGCTATAGTTGCGCGTATAATATCAATTGTAGCGCGTTCTTTGTATACATCAACTTTGTCTACAGGGATCATCCCGTTTACAAGTGAAATAAATGAGAAACAATGAGACGAAAGCGAGCGGGCACCTATGACGAGGCTGTTTTCGCGGGAGCGTGTAATGGCAGCCTCTGAATCTCAACAATGAGTCGGCGACCTACTGGTACGCAATCGTAAAAGATGTTTCTCATTGTCTCCCGTCCTGTGGGAACCAATTTTCGTCGAATTCCAACGAGATAAAGGATTTCATGAATGAAGCTGATCCCCATGGATCCTTTCTATTTTCCTCGGTTCCTCTTTCAGCCTCCTGGATCCACCCCGTACCGTTCTGTCTTCTCTTTCACACTCGTTGCGGCTTCCTCGGATGATCCAACGATCGTTTCGGAAGGTAGAGCTTTCTCCCTGTATCTCCCTTCCCACCTTCTATTTCCTCTTTCATTTCTACTCGGTCACTCCTTTTTTCCCCGTATGCCGATGCAGCATTATCTCATAATCGACCGAATGATTCACCTGTCCGCTAGAATCGCGCGACCCGCTGCGCGCCCGTTTCGCTTCGTTATCGTCTGCCCGTGAGACCGAATTCAACCGATTCGATGACTTCCGTCTCCCAGATTTTGCCCTTGCTCGAGGTGGTGCTCCGTCTTCGCTCGCGTAGGGTCACGCGCAATGTCTTTTCGGTACTTACATCGGCGAATGTACAATACAGGGGTTTATTTTGAACATTCCATGAAATACAGGAGGCAATCTTTTCGCATCATTCGCATTTCGGTATTCTCGCGAATAATCTTTTCCAAACAAATTTATCAATTCATTCTCGCGTTCGGTTCACCTGATCGCGACGTGTGCGGTCCGTGACGTCATAATTCGGGGCCCCTTCGAGCCGTTCCGCCCCCTTAATGCGGGCTCCGACACCTCTCAACTCCGCGATCCAGCACGCACTTTTCTCTCCTCCTCTTCATCTTTCAGCTCGCGCTTCTTCGCTCCTGTACCCCCCTTTCCTCCGCCTCTCTCTCTCTTTCTCTCTCACCGAGCCGTTCCAACAACGTCGAAAGGAACAAGGGGAGGAAGGAACAGGCGCGAACGGCGAACGAGGGGGTGAAAGAGAGGCGAACCCATCCCTCCCCTGCAGGTCGTTCTGCCAGTGTCTCGTACCCCCTTTTCCCGCCTGCCTTCTCGTAGTGACTGAAGATGCCTCGATGGGTATATACACCTCGAAGGCGGCCAAGGGGGATATAATGGCTCGGTCGGACTTCACACGATGCCGACCGGTACGTCGGCCCCGGAGGATGATACGGACTACGGTCGGGGAGAGAAAGAGACGAAACAACGCCTGGACCTCCGGGGGAGGACTTTGAATCGCGGAAGGAGCTGCCTCTTCCATCCTCCTTCCACTCGTTGCCCCCTCCGCGATTCGCGAAACCTCGCCCTTACTCGGAAGACGAACGCGTGACGAGGTCCTGATCGGTGTAGGTGTGTTTTATTTTGAGAAAGTTCAACCTTTCGCTACTGGGAAACACCTTTTACGATCGAAGGGAACGTCTTCGCGGGGCCGAGGAGGATCGACGGCGTCCCGGCGCTGTGGCGTTTCCGCGGGGTCGCGTCGTGTGCGTGTCCCGCGACGGAATGCAGAAACCGAAAATAGATGGAAGGAGCGAAAAGGAGGCAGCGAGAAGCGGGAGTGGCTGGAGAAGCTCGAGAGGAAGATTAGGGTACTCGAAGGCGTCGGAGAGAAGTCGACGGTGGGGCCTCTCGTGCAGAAGAGTCGGAGGGTGGGCACCGTTAGCCGGTTTTGTACGAGGAGCCCTCGCCGCTGTCAGCCCGCGGGGGCCTTATTTCAAAACCGTACCGAATCAGGCACGACAATCGCTCTAATATCCACACGAATGCCATGCCGGAGGCCCCAGTGGCCCAACGGGCCCACCGTGCCCCTCTCTGCCCTCTATCAACAGTCAGCCCGTCTTTACCCACGAGTAAGAGATCTGTCTTGTCTTCCAACGCCTCGTAGTTTTTACCTTCGATGAAAGTTCTCCCACTTTCCGAATCTTGTCTATTAGGTCGTCCCGCGTGTAATAAGTTCTGACCGAGAAACACGCGATAATATACTGGATCCGACCGAAAAGTCCGCTACTCTATTTCGATAGATGGCGTTCGTCAACCCTTTGGCTATCGAAACCAAGGTCTCTATTGGTTTTGAAATTAAAAAATGTGCAACCATTTATATAAGACGATGGAGATATTATTTTATGTCGTTCGCATTCGATCGCGTGTTCCTTCGCGAATCAGTAGGCGACTGTCTTTTCTGTCCCGTAATTCAGATGTTGCAATCGATATTTCCGACCGTGAGTTTTCGAACTGAAATCTTATTTTTATCAAAATAAAGTATAGCCTATGTCCCTTTTTCTTCGTAAATTTTTTTACAGCCCATCGCTCGACCTAACCTCGTCAAACACGATTTTCTCCGATGCATCATCCGTTTCCGCTGCAGCTCGCCGAGTCATCGAGCGTGACGTCTGTTTACGATATTTGCGGCAGAATTAAACCTCGCCTCCCCCTCCGTGACTATCGCGACGCGATATCCATTTGCACGGGCCCCGTGGCGCAAGAATTTCGCTCCCCCTTCGTAGACGACGAGTGGGATTAATACATAATGCATTCTCGAGCTTACATATACATAGGCATTCCTCGCGATCGGGATTCAGCGTTCCTCGGCTCGAACTCGAAAGCTCTTTTATCCGTTCCGATGAAAGAGGCTCGTGCACCGTGGCGCGGCTGATAAACGGATTAAGAACTTTGGATTCTAATTGGCCCCCGGGCCGATTGTAAAAGAAACCCTCGACGGCCTTATTGCCAGCCAACGGAGATTAGGATACGTTCGTATGTACACGTATATATATGTACGCATACCCTCGGAGGCTTATCTCTCTTTCAACGTTGCTTTCCAACCTGTCGTTGGAACCTGCCTCTATTTGCTCGCGTATCCCTTCGGGTTCGAATCGTTTTACGGTCCTCTAATCGTTACTTCCGCATAGCTGGCCGGTCCGTTCGGTCCCTAACGGCGGATCGTTATCGTTTCCGTTATCGCGAGACCATCGTTCCGTTTGGTCCCGAAATTTTTTAACCTGGAGGGGACACTTTTCATCGACGATACTTTTTCACGTCTCTTTGGTTCCGACAAAAGGATTCGAGCATCGTTGGTGGAATCCGCGGATACGAGACCGAAGGATATTCAGGGAGGACCGGCTGCGTGGAAGAAAGAAGCGAAGATGGTGCCGCGGTACCACGGTATAATAACAGAGCACCCCGGCCCCGACTAGCTGATGACTTCATTGAACTGGTCTCGCTCGGCCCCCGGGCTCAGGACCTCCCTGAAACCGCCTGAAATTATAACGCCCTTCCTGCGGCCAGGACCGCTTTTGATGCGCTCGAGACACGTTTCGAACATTTAGTGGATATCTCGAGGGTTTCTTCTTCGTCGGGAACCCCGATCGTCCTCCTGGTACCCTCTGATACACGGATCTCGCGTACGTGCTTCCGCGTGGTCCGTTGCCACGCGAGGGCCGGCACTGACGCTAATAAATTCAACAGCCATTCGAGAGGTACAACGGAACGGATCGCGGGAAACACGAGCGTTTCATAAGGAACGGTCGTTGTTAGGCCGTGGCCTATAAACTCGCGGCTTACAAGCCACGATCCGCTTCCCTCTTTCGTCTATATCTCGTGGAAACGACCACGGCGACCTTCGCGTGGGGTAAATGTGCTTAACCCCCTCGTGCAAACTTTGTCAGTACGACTGGACGCGAGGCTCGTGCTGAAAATTCCCACAGGCTGGTCGACGAATTTTTGTTCCACGGACAAGTACCGTATCTTTGCTGCTAGAGTATACACATGCTTCGATTAGTTTACGGTTTGTATTTAGCAGAACGAGGAAAGCTGAAAACCGAACACCGAGAATTCCCGAAAAGTTAACTCGTACAATTAAAATAATTCTTCAGTCACCGTAGAAGATACTCGACTATTCTTTCGTTCCTCTTTTCGTCTTCCTCCCTCCAATTTTTTATCGTCTCTCTTCTCCAGAGCGCGTATACCTTCGCGTACCCTTCCTCCTTTCTCCACCGTCTTCTTTTTCTTCTCCTCCACCTCCCCTCCCCTCCTCGCTCCCTGTTTCTCTCGAGTTTCCACAATGGTAATTACGAGGCAGTCCGCTCGTAAATTTCACGTAGGCTAAACGCACGCACGGGTAACCGCGAGCACGCCGCGTGGCCACTTTCTATTTCCCATAAGATCTCTCCTCGGGTCCGCAGTACGCGGCCAGAAGAGGCATACACGAATCGATACGTTCCATTTCGAGACGGAGGGATCCCGACAGTCCACGGAGAACGGAACCCGACCCAGGCTGACCCGCTCGGGTTAAACGACTCCGCGTGCCCCGTGTTCTCCACTTGTCCCCGATGCTCGTTCGTCTCGATCCTCGTTCCACGTTTCGTCGTTGTCCCTCGATCCTTCGCGGGCTTTCCTCTTATTCATCGATTGTTAAGTCCCGATACACGATCCGGAGCGATCACGACGTCTATCCCCGCGCCGTCTATACGCCGCACACGAACGGTTCTCACAGGTTTTGGCACGATGAATCGCCCACAGCCTGGAGAACGATGTAATACAACGGGGAGAAAGAAACCTCTCGCGACCACGTTCCCCGGACGGATAGGCGAGCCAACCTTCTTGCAGCAGGCGATCGGAGACTAAGATGCAGTCAGTGGATAGAAAGTTTCGATTGTTGCAAGTTTTCAGGGTGGTATAGCTGACGGAAGCTGGATTAAAAATCTGAAATTATCCGTCGGAAAGGATACAAAGTTATTAAGTTTAAAAAGTTAGTTAGAAAAGATAGCAGGAAGTGCTCTACAGAAATTGATGGAGGACGAAAGGGGACAGAAGGAACGGGAGAAACTTTGGCGGAGTGCCTCGAGGCTCTGGCACACCATACGCGAGCCCGTAAGTGCCGTGTAATTGCTACGGCGCGTTTACCCGGGCATCTGTTTACCCGCTTCGATCGCGAAACAGCGAGCTGTAAACGCCCAGGCTCGAGATCGTACGGATCGGTTTCCATCTCGGCGAGCGCGCGCTTATTATCCGCAGAAACCGCCTGGCTGCCGATCGGTATCTGTTTCGTGTTTAACGACGCTGCCCCGGTTCTTTCGAAACCGTTCGACACGGTGGCCTTCGGTAATTAGGAATGAAACGCGAATCGAATAATTATTAGTTACCGATATCTACCGCAGCGAAGCTGTACGCTCGCAGACAGGTCGCCGTGACGTCGGCGCGATAACGCGTCGATATCGCGAGTTACGGGGCCCGATCGGCACGATACCGTTTGTCCGTGAAATCGCGAGCGTAATTGCTTGCGTCTATCCGCCCAGCTGTCCAGTTCGGATAAAACACGCTGGAGAAACAGCCGTGGATTCTGGATCATGATTCTTGGGTAGATTCGATGGACGTTTAGGAGACGTTTAAACGCGATTAAACGGATGTTCAAAGGACGTTCGATGTTCCAAAGGTGACACCTAGCCCCGATCGAATCCGTCTCCCGATCCAAGGCTGTTCCCCTGCAGAAGTGGCTGGTGAGTCGCGCGAGATCGTCATAAGTCGCGACCTGGAACGCTGATTTACCTGCAACGTCGACGCCGCGTCCGAATACCGACGAAAAGGGGGCCCTACGGCGTTCGTCTCGGCGCCCGATCGTCCAACGCGAAATTCTTTGAGGATATATCGGATCGTGGATGACAGGGAGAGGCGCAATAAATCGGCGAAACGTCACGGACCCAGAAAAACAGCCCGGATCCAGCTCGTCTCGCTGTTTCTTTGTCGTGGGATCGATCCCGTGTCATCGGTCCCAAGTCCGCGAGCTGCTTTTCGAGTCCACTACTCGGTCACGAGGTCCCCGCTCGACCGTCTGCGACGCGGCCTTGCGAGATTCGCGACAAAAACTGTTTGCGGTCCCTCCGATCCTCTTCCTCCTCCTCCACCTGCGCTTCTTCTGCTCCTTCTTCTTCGAAATCGCGCCGTGGTTCGGTGTTAGAACCGTTTTAATAACAATAATCATCTCGCGTTTGTTGCACACGTAGGTCCTCATTTTGTACATAATACTCATTGTATTTTATTGTATTTTTATTAGAGCTCTCGCCTAAAACACGTTACAATGCGATACACGGGTACACGTGTCACGTAATAAATGGGGACTTTAATTTTTATCTAACATGTTTAGTTTGTATGTTTCAGGTGCTGGTGAGCCGAGGTTCGACCGAAGTGCTGCTCTCCAACTGAACGTGATTTACATCATCTAGACGATGTCTCGACTACCTAATTTTCGATCCTCTTCAGGTGCAGAAACATAAAGTACGTAGACCTTGTCATCTTCTGCTCCGTTATACCGAACGTCATTTGTAGCCATCAGTTTCATTCTTCTCTCCGAACCATTTTCGAAGTCTCTCGTTCCCTTTCGCGGGACATATCTGCATCCGATCGCGCAGTTTAAATGGCTCGTTTTCGGCGCTATTGTACTCGCGACCAGCAAGAATCGAGCCCCGTCGAAAGAGCGTTTCTCTATCGAGGCGAGTTCGTCACGCGTGTACGTCATCGCGTCGCTCCTTTTTTCTCTTCTTTCAGTCTCTCTCGATTTGTTCTCGTCATAATAGAGGAATCTGTTCGTGGCCGCGCGCTTTGGCCCGCCTCTATCGTTTTCGAACCGCCGACAGCCACCGGCGCGCCGCTGGCTGTCGAGGATTCGAGCAGGTTCTCAGGAATTCACGACTCATGCGACGACCGGGTGTCCAAGTGAAACGTATAATGGCATTTAACGAAGAGGAATCGTGCGGTAGCGGGGGCACAAACTTGCTCCAAATTGCTAGGTCAGTCTAATGTCGAGGGCTGGCCTGGTATTGTTCCGACACCCTTCTACGTGGCGATACCTCGTGGGAACACGCCTGTTTTTTCCTCTTTCTTCGTTATCCTTCCCAGCACCCTCGCCAGATATTTTTTCCTTTTTGGAATGGACCGTCTCTCTCGATAGAGAAATTTTAACTTCTCGCAAGAGCGCTTCGATTAAGTAACAGTGCGTCTTTTTCTTTGAATCATAGGTGGCGCCACTGTTGCCATTCAGGTCGCTTTTTTTACGATTGATCTCACGTACGGATCCTACGATCGCATACAATTACATACGCTTGAGAAATCTACCGAGAAGGATCCCGAAACGGTAACAAATCACTTTGACAATTGGTATCTCCGAATTAATGGGATACCTCGTGGCACGACTCGAACAACTACTTTATTCTTTCGTAACAGCCCACTCTCACGACGGAGAACAGGTCTGTTTTTCCTTCCTGGCAGGAAATCGCGAGCAAGATCGGCAAAGATAACGTCGCGCCGATCAATGTCTCCCACCGACGATACGTCCGCGCGAATTAACGTTGGAAGGTACGCATGTTCGCGGAGCGAAGGATGGAAATGGGGAGGCGAAAAGGGGAAGGCAACGACGAACGAAGCCGAAGGTGGGCCAACCGAAGCTCCGCTCGTCTCTGAAAACTGGTCTGCCAGAGACGTGCGGCCTTAGGACCCAGAGGAGAGTCCGAGGAGCGGCATTCCCCGGTAATTAGTCTCACCCATAAATTACTGGCTATTCCGTGTCTGTGTTGGTCACAACTCCGGTAACGTTCTCTCTTCCCTCCCTGCCCCATTCCCATTTCCACTCTTTTTTTCGCGTCTTTTCGCGTCCCTCCTCTCGCGTTTTTTCGTTGCATGCCCGATGTTCACGCACGCTGGCTCTAATCAAACCAAACGACTTCGAACCGTAATCCAATTCGCTGGAAATATATGGATGGAGAAGACGACACGAACACCTGTGGAATGCACCTACTCGGTCTATCTTCGTTTCCTGCGTATTGGAATCGATATAGACTGAGGATATTTTGAAGCCAGATCGTTCGAAGGGATTTCTTACCGATGGACAGATATCTAGGATGATTCGTAGCACTTTCTCTACCTTCCTCCTCTCGTCTACAGCTAATTTCCCAATCGCTGCACAAGCGACAGTTCGTCTGCCACTGTGGGAGTAATAAAGTACGAAGGAGGGAAGCAATCGTCGGTAGGAGGACCTAGGTGGCAGGAGCAGGTCCGAGTCTATGGGAACGAAACGAACTCATCTCTGCCGTGGGTCCACGGGCCTGGCTGATCCTCTCGGATCTCTCGGGCCGCCGAAGGGGCACAGGACCCCGCTGCTAAATGAGCTGTAATACGGACCCCCGCTGACCCCCTTGCTCTCCCTTCCCTCTTGCTCTTCCACCTCCTTTCTAGCGGTCGTACCTTCTTCGTCTTTCGTTCGTTCTTCCACTCCTGTCGTTCCGTCTGCTTCGTCTTCGTCTCTCCGGTTCCCCAGGCCCCCTCTCGAAGGAAACTACTCGTACAACGGGTAGGATTCGACGGTCATGATACGGCCACACGGGACGACTCCTTTTACCGTCACTCTTCCCGCATGGTGCCTTTGCTTTCCCTGCTCCTTTTCATCGGCGTTGTTATCGCTTGTTCCTTCCGCGTCGGTTCGCCTTTCGACGCGCGCTTTGTCGGTGCAATCGGGCCGCGGTATCGCGCTTGATGCTTCGCGAGCGTGCATTTCACCAGCGACCTCGGCAATTTGTTAAATTTCCCCGGCTGGAACCACCCGTCGATCTAGCGCCAGTTGACGAATATTCTTCGCAGGAGTGGTCCACTTGTCCCTCTTGTAGTTAAAGTCCAATCGGATCTCGTGAAATTCTTAGAATCTCGTTCTCCGAATAGAACTCGATCTCTACAGTCTCGATTGTCGGAGTTTCTGTCTAGGTGGGAGAAGGGTCTAGCAGACAACGGTCACGACACGGAGGCCGATCGTCGGCGCGCTGGCTCGGTCAACGAAGCAATTGACCCGTGGTTCTAGATACGCGACGTAGCGAGATCCGTCAATTAGGTCAGCCTCCTCAGGCCTCGGTGCGACGAGGAAGAGCGGCGAGTATTCACGGTAGCATCAGTTCCCGTTGATGCTTCCATCCAACAGGTCGCGACAAGTAGCTCGAAGAAGAGTAGCGGGACGCGAGATGCGTCGGTAGCATCGACGTGTTTTCCGAAAAGGAGACGTACTCGAAAGATCATGATCGGAGAACAGGATCGGTAAAGGTCCTCGGTCGAAGCAACCGCGGCTTTGTCGTGGCGGCGGAGATGAAAAGGATGTAGCGAGCCACACGCCGACAGCTTAAGCCCTCAATAGCCCTGTAAGATGCGCCTCCGCCGTGTACCGCCGAGACACGATGGGAGAGTAGGTTGGAACGAGAGAAAAGGTGGACGCGGCAGCTCACGCTGGAGCCTGCGAGAGAAAGAAGGACGTGGAGAACGAGGAGGAGAACAGTCGTGGATGCGCTCGGTGTCGAGGGGGCATTTGCATCTAGGAGGGTCGAAGATAGGTCATTCTTTTTGACTGGAGATTTAAATCCTTCAAGGGTAATTTGAGGGACTTCTTCCTTTCGGAGTTATTAGATCTCGATCGCTCGAAGATCGGACCGCAGGACACCAGGCACCTTCGCGTCTTCCTTTCGTAGGTCGAAACGGTCATTGTAATCGATATCCACCGAGGCGGCGCTACTCGAAGACCGGCTGAAAAGATAGCTGGAAGCCCAGGTCCTCCCTCCGCGGGTCCAGATGCAGCAGGTTGCGAAGCGGAGAGGAGCCGAGAGCCGAGAGTTTCGTAGGCGAGTTAAAAGAGGAAAAGAGGGGCTCGGTTGCGTCTCGTTGCCGCCGAGCGGCGCTCACCTGCCTAGCCCGCAACAGTCTCGTACCGGGAGCCTCGTCGCCGATCACGGAGGAACGATTCCTCCTCTTCTCTCCCCTACCATCGGCCACTTTCCACCTCCGCAACGGATCAGCGCCACGCCACGCGAGCTTTTCGACCTTCTTCTTCGCCCTCGCCGTCTCTCACCCTTTCTTCCACTCCCTCTACCTCCCGTCGCTCCGCGGTTCTCCCTTCTTCTTCACTTTCCTCCTCTCGCCTCTCGATACCACGCGGTCTCCAGCATCCAGGGTCCAGACTCTCCGGACCACGTCGTTCCACGAAAAATTCCGAAATTCCCTCCCGTTCAGCTCTCCACGATCGTCCCAACCGGAAGATGACGATACGATCGACGAGGATGTCGCGACGGTGGTGACGTCGGGCGTCGGTGGTGCAGTGAAGGTGGCAAAAACCGGTGGTGTCGCAGGGAAATACGAAGAAGGCGGACGAGAAGCTGCGGAAGAAGCAAAAGTAGAAGAAAAAGAGAGGGCGGAGGCTAATGGTGGGGCAGATGTTCTCTACTCGGTACATTCCTGGTGGGGGTAAGCCAACACTCAAAGTTCGTGGTGACGTAGTTGTGGCAGGAACGCGACGCGTTTTTGTCCCCGCCGGAAGAATACGGCAGCTTCCTAGATTCTGACCGCGTCTGTGCGTCTATCGAAACGGAGCGACCAGCGATCGAGGAGACCCCCGACGAGCGGGATCGTCGATAACGGGGGTTGGAGAGAGGAGAAGGGAAGGGCTAGATAAGGAAAGTAGAGGGAGAAGAGCGGAGAACAGACCCAAAGGAGAGAAGAACGCGAAGCGAGCCAGGCCGAGAGGGAGGGGGATATCTAGTCCAGGAGACCGGAAGAGGGCTTCTCTTCCGGGTGTGTTTCTCGATTCGTTTCGCGACAACGGTCGTTCGCGTTCCCCAGCGGGTGATTTTGATTGTTTTTCCATCATTGCCGGGCCGCTATCGCGAGGATTACGACCGCTCAATATTTGCATCCGTTCGAGTGCTTCAAAGAGACTGTTTCGCTTTGATCGCCGCGCTCGAAAGCTGGAGAAGAAAGAAGAAGGCGAGGAAGAGGAACTGGCGGCGGAGAAGGAGGAAGAAGCCGCAACACGACGCCCAGGAAGAAGAAGAAGAAAACGATCGGTGCTTCGCGGTGAAGTGTCGGCAGAAGACCAGATACGAGAAAGTAGTCGAGAGTGGACGGTCGAGGAGATCGGGTGCTCGATAAAGAATTTCTCTCCATCGAGATCGAGGAAAAGGACTGGCCGGATAATTTACAAAAGGAGCTCTCGGGTGATCCGACGCGTGCAGTTGTTCGACGGTTTCTCGTAGGTCAGGAATCCTCCAGTGGGTGGTGCTACGCCGCGACATCGAGCGCCGATATCTCGATAGCGATTTCCGACTCGTCCTTATTCGCTGGACGAAGGCCGTGTTCCGGTATCCAGAGGTACGAACAGGCAGAGAAAGGAAGCAATCGGCAATTGTCGAAGTCACTCCGCGGGGCGGAGGGGATGGAGATGCGCCTCGTTCTCGTGGCGATCTGCCTCCTTCTCGTCACCCCCATCGCCGGCTCTTTCTGGTACGTATTCCTTTGTCCACCGATCTCTCCTCTTTCCGCGATTCGTCATCGTTACTCTTGTTTCTCCCAATCCTCCTCAAACCTAAGCGACAACAAATCAACGCGTTCTCTTTAAAGTCGAGCTCGTACGCTCTTAGGTTTCAATTATTATTTCAGTTAATCACATTATCGTGCCGAAATGTGCTCTAATCCTCTTTAGTGAAGGTACGATCCTGTGGGTTTGAAGAAATTATTAGTTCGACCGAGTAAATCGAAACATATCAATTTACAATTACTTGTCTCATCTATGTACTATCAACCAACGCGTGGATGCTGTTTACATTTTGTAACCAGTGGATTAGGTTATTAGTTACTTCTGCTTCTATACGAAATAGTCTTCATCCACTCGAAGAGAGCCATAAACATTGAGTATCGCGAGTTGGCAACCAGAAACACTGGCTGGTATGAGAATCTTACGAATAGGCTCCCCGGTAGGTAAAGTGTTGAGACGTACGCTTAGGTATCTGTGTTTTCTCGGTTGATCCACGGTCGAGGGAGTCCGGCGATCGTGGGTCTGGCGTAATTAAACTCTTCTCCGCGGAGAAAGGTTAGAACGAGTGGCGAGAGCGCGTCGTTGTAATCAAGAGGAGCGATACACTTTTACGTCGGTAATTACGAGGAAAACGGTCGGTCCCCGTGAGCGGTTAACGTCAGTACTTTCCAAACGTGACGAACTAACGAGTGCTCCAGTTCCGAAGTACGTCATCTGGGTTATCAATTACGCGGCGCGTTACGCGCGCGCGGAATGATTAATGACGCCATAAATCCACCTTTGGTAGTTACTCTTGCGCTCTCGTAAGTAAGACCTGTTCCGAGATTTACTGTTTCATTTCGACTCGGCTAAATTGCTCGTTACCGTTACCGGGAAACTCTCGACCTCCGCGTCGCGCGATTTGGGCCCAGACGTCTAGGCACGTTGGTCCCGCACGCGGTTAATCCTTAGTCGAATAAATTCTCATTCCAACACGTTTCGAGTCGAATAATTGAACGAATAAAAATAGAATTTGACCCTGGTTCCGCTGCTTTGAGTGGCAACGTTCGACGCGTAATTGTTTACGTTTATTCCTCGCTCAGATCTTACAAATAACGAATAAGCTATACACATTTCGGCCAAGAGTGCTGCGATGCTCGTCGTAAAACGCCGCGAATTCGTAACGGGGCACGTGACGCGCTCCTCGTAACCGCGTTACGTACTAGCGAGGTATCTCGAGGAACAGTAAATTATTCGGTAGCTCGAGGAGCGCGATGTGTACCCGACTTTATTACGTAAACGTTTGTACGACGATAGACCGTTATCGCTACCCTGCCATCCAAGGTTCCAGCATCCAGAGACGAGAGCCAACTGAGCGAACGTTACTCCGTTTCTCCGTGTCGCCGCGTATTTTACCAGTCCCGCGGATCTCGCGATGGTTAATTTGCCTCTACCATGGAATCATCTCGTGAAGGTTCTCTTGGTTCTTCAGTGTCTCCCCACAAAAATGCTTATAATTCAGTTATCCATCGGTTTACTTCGCTGATTCAGTTTGTCCCATCAGGTCGATACTTTCTGTAAACTCCTGTGTATTTTAGCCCGAAGCGAGTGTTCTAGAAAGCGGTTTCGTAGAAATTAGAACGTCGAAATTTGGAGCCGTGGTACTCTCGTAGGGCGAAACGTGGTCCCGAGCTAAGGTCGAGCAAATATTTGTCAACGATTTAAAGGAGATTTCAGCGCGGCAGTCGACGCCGTGCCGTCGCACTTGGCTTACCTGTCCGCGACGTCCACACGGCAGTGTTTGATAAATATATTAGAAGGTTCGTGGTTTGTTTCGACGAGTGGTATTTAACAGGTATTTAAGCAGATTCGAGGAACCTTCTGAATGTTTTCGACTTTTTCGTCTGCCGGTATTTCGCGTTCGTGGAGCCTCGGGGACGGTTTATCGATCCGCGGGTTTCGTCCTCTCGATCCTTCGTTCGCATTCGAGGGCCGATTACTCGATCGGAACCGGATTCTCTTTCTCGATCGAGATTCCCCGGTTTTTTCGCGAGGAATACTATCCTATCTCCGTTCCCCTCGCTTCTCTGGTAGCTCGATCTGCTCGGTCCTCTCTCGTTCCGTTTCACGGGCAACGCGGAGACACGCGGAGGAGCTCGGACCTGGACGATCCACGGAGGAGGACAAAGACGACCGAGTAGAAGAGTAAAGAGGTAAAGAAGCGAGCGAGGATGGACAATGGTCTCGCTCCGAAGCGTCACCCGTAAATCTCGTTGAGCGCGTATAATTTGTAAGTCGGCAGCAGCCCCGTTTCGCCTCTTCCCTCTAGCCTCCTCTTTCCTTCCCCAGCGAATGCTCCTCGAACCGTCCCGAGTCCCTCTTCGTCGCAGCCTGGACCGCGAACCGTCTCCAAACACGAAAATCGAGAGCGAACCAGAGGACCCGTGGCATCCAGTGCATTCTTGCGCCTCTCGCTCCTCTCCAGCCTCTCGTTTAACCTTAGGATAACTCGGGTCAGTCTGGACCCCTCGAGAAATTTCATTTCGATGTTTTATATAGATAAGACAAAACATCGTTATCATCGAGAAGAAATTACCATAGCAAATGCGATAAATACGATTGTTACGTAGCAATTAGCCTAGCTGTCCGAGTAATTTGTCGCGCTCCGGTGACCACAAATGTCAAAGTTTTTTCCCCTGATATTAGGAAAACAGATCTAATCGCTGGGTTATCTAGTGCTGGAGCTAGTAGTTGCCCGGAGTGTTCGTTCCTGGTGGAACGAGTGGGCAACCTGCTCGAGCGGGTCGCAGGTGGAAAAAGCGTCCAGAGATCTGGCGATCGGCGGCGGTATCGGTAACGACCAGTTGCCGATAATACGATAGCGTTCGGTCGGGTCGCGAAGTCGGCCAATGAGCCGCGGTGGGCAGTCCACGGCTACCTTCTCCCTGGTTGGACAACCCGATACTCCCACCCGATGCACTCTGTCTCACCTGTCCTCTCTCTTTCTTTCCCGCGGCCTTATAATCATAATCATAAGACCGCGCAGACCGTGCGACACGAGGTCACGCGTTCCTCTTTGATCGTCCACCGAGCTGCGCGCGCGATCTACGCGATCCCCGCTCGATCCTCTTGCACCAGCGGCGCGCAACTTAAATATTTTTTCACTAGAAGAACCAACTCTTGGCCTCGGTCTCCAAAACTTGGATTTTCGGGTGGATTTTTCGATCAAGTCAAGTAAAAATGAAACAAAAATTTTTGTTTCTTGTACCACTATCAGAGTTGAATTCGATAACGCAATACTTTAACCCTTAGAAGCCGGATTTTTTAAATAAAATTTTTAAAAATATCAATGTATTTGTCGTTTGAACAATTTTTACAGCTGACGTTTATTTTTTTGACTTTTGTTCAAAAGAACATTATGCAATGTTTACATACATACCGCCAAATCAAATTTGAAACTTATGGCATTTAAGGATTAAAGGAGCTATACAGACAAGTACATGCTATGCATTTGGATCTACCAGTTTGCATAAACTTCGGAGCCTGACGTTCGCTTTGACTGTAACAAAAATATGAGGGATCTGTTTCTGAGATGATCGTCGCTTCGTTGGTAACACAAACAGTTCCATCACCGTGTTCGATGTCGTTCTAAAGTTAGTGATCACGTTGATAAATAGCTGAAAGTAGCACGATAACGTCATTTATCGCGTGCGCTCTCAACGTTGCTATGATTCTACGGTATGTGGTCGACTTTTACGCTCGGATGTGCAACAGTTGATTTGTCGAGCAGTAAAGTCTATTCTCGAGGAGTTTGATGCAGTACGAAGACCACCCAGCTACGTAGCAGGCCCGTACTTCAACGTTTTACATATTCATGACCATAAACTTTATTCAAAGAAATATTTCTTTTCCCACTGTATACCATTGAATAGCAGAATTCATCGTTCTATGTTACATTGGACAAATTTCTCACGATGAATAAAAGATTTCTGTCGTCCTTAACAATCCTACTTATAATTATTTTATTTATTTGAAAATATCAGGTTTAGCCAAGTAGGTAAAAGTGCAACATACTCGAATCGCCGATTGAAACGTCGAAAATCCAATTTGGGAACTCTCCCCCTGTGACGCGTATCCCTGCTCTTGCACAACCTCCGCCAACCTGCCAAATTGGTCTAGCGCGGTTCTCGCTCCCTCTAAGCCACGTGCTGAGTTAACGCATGTGCCGTAAACTCGTCCAGAGTGTATTTGGTCCCGATACCGAGCGTATTTCGGTCAACCGCGGCTCGTAATGCTTATTTTCGCCGCGAACGTTCCTCGAAGTTTCGCCGAGGATTAGTACCCTCTTGCGCGGGTTTGTCTATTTGCGGTCGTAAAAGCTCGACCTTTTCGTTGGAGGTAGGGATGCACGGCACCATCGGCACACGGTGCCAACGTAAACACGGAAAAATCGTTCCCTTTTCGCTGCAGCCCCCCCGCCAATCTGATCGAGCGTGGTACTTCCGTTTCTGCCTCTTTGATTGCTCCACGTGAAAGCATGTTCGAACCGCTGGCAGAGGAATTTCGATCATTTTATAGTGGACGAACGTCCGTGTCGTGGAAAATTGGATAGATTTTAAAAGGCATCTCCTTCGTTATCGATAGGAGGATACGCAGAGATATCACCTGTTCAAAAGACCGTAGGTTGTCGGTTGACTCAAATCTCGAGCAGATTTAGCAATGCTGCAAGCGAGAGAAACGTAATCTCTGTCGCTTATCCAGGGTCAGTTTCGATTCGATCTACGTCGGCGGAGCGATAAATTTAGTGCTCAACCCTCGAGTCACGGACGCACTCGATCATCCTCGTCCGCGACATCTCGATCCCCCGAGACTTGGAAGACGGAAATAATTTTGTCCAGCTCTGATTTACCGCCTAACGAACAACGTTACAGAGATTCCACGCGCAAAACGAACAGCGTTCTCGATACAAGTTCCACGCTTTTTCGATCCGAAGTATTTTTCAAACATTAATTTTTCATTCTTTCCTCGTCGATCGTAAGCACGCACGAAGAAAATTGGGGAGTAAGTTCCGCTGGCGCAATAACTGCAACGCGATAAATACATAAAACTCGGAGCGAAATTGAATCGCGTTCAAAAATATTTCCGCGGCGATGCACGAGCGTTCCCCGTGCGCGGCACGCTAAAGAAATGCTCGATTTGTCACGATGCAAGGCACGTCGATCACGGTCGGGTCAAAATATGGCGGCGCTCACAATAACGCCAGTGAGCCGGCAATGACACGCGTATCAGAAACGAAGCGGTTAACGACGAGCCCATTGACGGTCCTGCACGCGTTCTGCCTTCTCCGTTTGCGCGAAATCGGCCTGGCGTAGCGTGACGCAACGACACGCACGAACCCCGTACCCACAACCCTTGTATTTTTCTTCTTCGTTTCGTCTACTCATCCCTCTTCCTCGACGACGCAGGGGAATTCAGGATCGTTCGATTAGCGTTAACCCTTTTGGACACCTTAAATATTTCTATCGAAAGCAATGGAAATATATCAGGTCTCGAGCCTTGACTACATTATTTTCTTCAGGATGCATTCTTTATACAAAAAGGAACCGAAAATTTCTTACCGCAAGGCAGAAGCAATTGAAGATTGAGAGCGAGATTCCCAGTCAACTCTTAAGCATTCAGCTTCAACCGAGCACGCGAAATTAATCTTGACGAAAAGTTCCATAGATTCAATAACAATTTGTACATAAAATGTAGCAATCGAATGTAAAATACAGGTGGAGGTAGAGTAGAGACGTGGAAAAGGAATGTAAAAGCAAAGTAACGATAAGAATATTGTATGGAGCGAACGGCGGCGGTTATCGGAGCTGGAACGAGTGTCCCGCGTCAGCGGTAGCATGTGAATCGATTTTCGAGGAATGTCAGGACGAGGGCGTAGCTGCGTTTCCCGACGCTAGACGTTCCACGCAGAGAAGAATTTGAAATTGTTTCGACGCTGCAGTTATGTATGGAATTTAAAGACCCCCGGCGCGCGTTATTCAGGCTTACTCTAATTTTATTAGTACTCTTCCGATTCGATCGGGTTTCATTAAGCCGCGTGCCTGGAATAATTCGCGATGCGCGAGCACGCTCGGTCCGGCAGCCAGGGAAACGGAAATAGAGGCGTGTCGGTCGGCGTCCACAGCCTTCTTTCTTCCCTTTCGAGCGATCGAAAGGCTCGGGAGTCTCGCAACGAATTCCTGGAGGTTCTTGGGAAACGATGCTCGAAACGCAATCTAGACTCGCGGTTGCGAGCTAACCCTTGGCACCAATTTGTTCGGGCATTCCCCAGCCGAGTTAAATTGGCCTTTTTACGCGCGCCGATCATCTCTCGCCGGTACTTTGTTTCTTTCGTGCAGCGGCTCATTTCCCGGTATTCACGGAGACGATCCTTGGCCGCGAGGGCTGTTTCGGCGCAGACGTGTCGTCTTTCGTTCAAAAGAAAATCAATCTCGAAGAAACCTCCAATTTGACAACAGCATCGAGTACAGACAAACTTACCAGAGCTAGACAGCTTAACTCGATTGGTTAGAAATTGGAGCACGGGAGAGACCGCGTCCCAATCCGCTTAGAAGCTGTGCGATGGAGTAGCCGCGGGACGTTTCTTTGCTCGCTTTCGGTCCTCCCGTGCTCTGTCTCAGCCTCGTGTCTCGTGCCTCCTCCGTGTCGCCGAGCAACAAGAGGATGATTTAGATTAAGTGCGCATATTTAGCCAGCACGAGCTGTTGTGACTTTCGACTTCCGTTCGCTGTATTTTTTTATCCGACGTTCCCTTCTGTGCTCGTACTCCCTTTTCTTTTTTATCTCCGCGACTTGCGTCTTCTCGGCGAGAAGTTCTCGTTGGATGGATTTCTCGAGAAAGGTCCGTGAGAACAAAGCAGTCTCTATCCGTGCCACGCGTATCGATAATTGAGAGTCCCGAGTCGAGCATTATCCGAGACAGTTGGTGCATCGCGATCGATCGAATTACCATGGTCCCAGGTGTCCTTGGTGGCGAGGATTCCCGACTTCCGTCGTGTTTTCTTCCTATCCTCGAGGGTCTCGTTCCGACGGTGCGAGATATTCGAAGAATTCACCGGTGGACCCAGAACCAGCGACCGTTCTTCTTCTGCGCGTCCTCCACCTCCCGTTCCTTCTTCTTTCTCGAGCTCCTTTCGGCAGCCAGAGGACGGTCCGTTCTCTCGTCTTCTCGTGCTCTCCGTCGAGAGTCGTCGTTCCCTCCCTGTCAGGCTCAGCCGATGCTCGAGCGTGTACGAACCGACGAGCCGAGTGAGGCCAGCAACGTTTGCTCTCTCGTCACTGTCTATCCGAGCAGACAGCGTGGAGCTGCCTTCGAGCAAAGTGAGTGCGTCTAATGAGGCAATAAATAAGTCGACCGCCCTAACCGGCCTCTCCACGCTTTTCGTTCGCGACGACGTGTCCATCCTCGAGTTCTTTTCTTGCCTCCGCGTACGCGAGGACAACCCCTTCTTCCTCCTAGCCCGGATACCACCCACCCCATCTCACGTCCACTTTCAGCCGCTCACTCCCACCGATTGTTCGTTATCTTCGCTCGAGTTTGCTCGATTTTCCTTTTTCTCTCGTACGCGTCGTCGCGGATCTCGTCCTCGTTCGTCAACCCGATAAACCACTGAGTTAAAATACCAGGAGGAGTCGTTTCATTGCTCGCAATGTGTTTCGAAAATTTATGGGGACCTCGGAGGCAGATCATTTTTTAACATTGGTACATCTTTGGCGAACCTCCTTATTGCTTCGAGAGAAGTTACCTCATCTCTTGTTCGGTGGCAAATCGATGCCTTTTTAAGGGGCACACGCTCCGGTAGGTTGAAATGAGTTGTTATTTCGCCATTTTTTCGAGGCATGGTATCGAAAAACGGAGGCAGAAAAAACTTTCTTAAAGTTCCCAGCTTCGAGAAAAATAAAATGCGGTAAGTGCGTAGCGGTTAATTAACGAGCACGTTACTCCAAAACGGGGTGCCGCGGTTCTTGACCACTCCGACTCCTCGGCGCTGACCAGCCGCGGTATTAATAGACACCGGCATGAAACGATCGTCAAACGACGCGACGTGTTTGCACTAATAACGTCGTAACGTTATCCGTGCAACAGGCAAGAGGTGTATCGACAGACCGCGATCGCCCCGTTTATTTGAGTTAGGAGAAGTTAGCTGCACGGTCGTTAAAGAACCAGCGCAAATATTCTTCGGCTGTCATCCTTTGAACTGTTGTGGTCAGGACAGTGTCACGCAGCGGGGATTCCACTCCTCCTTTTCCCGCGTCCTCGTTTCCGTAGCTGGAAATTTCCAAACTAGGCGCAGCATTTCTTTGCAATTTCCAGCGCCGGGGAAAAGCAACTCGGACGGAATTCCAGTCGCATTTATCGGTTACTATGGCGTTACGCGAGCTCGGTGCTCGCGCAACTCTGCGTGAGCGCGCGAGACAATGAAACGTTAATTTACAACGTTCCGTCGAACAACCGCTACGAACGAGGCTTTCGTCCGGAGAAATTCGCTATTTTTAGGAGCACGCGTAAGAGCTAGTTCTTCTGTTAGCACGACGATAAGACGTTCGACGTATGCCGCGTCATAACTTTCGACTTCTCGGAAAGCGCGCGTCGCCTATTCTCCGGACTCGGTAAAAACAAACCTTCTTCGCCTTCTCTCGCTAATTCCAGGAAAGTCTCGCAAACCGCTGTAGTTGATTGTTGTGTTTACCACATACTATGGAATTTCTATCGAACTCGAATTTCTATACTCGTCGTTATTACGAATGTCCTTGATTAAACAAAAATATAAACATCCGTCGACGAGCAATCCAGTTCTTCTTCGGTATTCTGTTCCGATGTCTCGAGGGTGGCACGCTCCGTTATGGACGATCGAGGACAGGCCCCCGAGCAAGAATATCGATGACTCGAATGAAGTTCTTGCGCGTTGTTCCTTGCCAGCGGGTCTCCATCGTCCCGCGAGACGTTACATGCGCCATATTTTGCTCGCGAACGAGAGCACCGTTACTCTTTTTTCTCCAGAGGGCGAGCCACGGAATCGCAATGTATTACTAGAATTAAATACAACTGCAGGGATGATCTCAGAGGTGCATAATTTTCTTGAGCTGTCCACAAGTGGAGAATAATGTCTTCGAGTATAGAGTGCAGTGTCTATAATATTAGCGTCTGAAGGGTTTCGCAGAACCTGAATTATCGCGCGAAGTTAAAGTGCTCCTTTGTTAAATTGGTTACCTATTCCACGATTCTCCAGCATCCTATTAATTAACCAAGGTTGCACCGTATTAACGAACCCCGTGCACAGTCCAACCCCTTCCCTGGTAGTGCTCCAAGTATATCGACGTCTCGAATGAAGTTCTTCTTGCGAATTGTTCGTAGCCAGCCGGTCCCGTGAGACGTTACATGCACGCCGCGCGCATTTTGCTCGCGAACGAGAGCAGCGTTTATCCCTTTTTCTCCAGGGGGCGACTCGCGCGGATCGCAACCGGCTCCGAAGCATCCCTAGCTGCCGCGTTTCGACGTCTCCAGGTTCGCGAGTTTCTCGAGAATTCCTGTCCGCGTATCCGACGTTCTTCTCCTCGCTGTTACAGTCGCCGTTCCAGCGTGGAATCCTCGCCCAAATGACGATGTCACCGGTGCACGGACTCCGCGGCCGTATTACCGCGGACTTCTTCTTCTTGTTTTCTCCGGTTCAGGTTCGTGCGGAACGAAAAGCGGCGCGGCCATCGGCTAGCCCGCAACCAAGCGGTCGTACACGGGCGCGAGCAACCGTCCTTAACGGAATTATTGCCATTAAGGTCGTTGCATTCCCGAGAGGCCGTCGTGTACGCGCCCTGGCATCCAACCGACGCAGAACTAATGATCTTAATTAACGTTTCGTAACGAAGGTCGCTCTGTTCTTCCCTCCCTATTCGCCTCGTCTTCGGGGCCCACCCTCCTCACCCGTTTCCTCTTCTTTCGATTCGTACGAGTCCGCCTTCTATTCTTCTTCTGGCTTCTCAGACTTTTTTACGCCCCGGGTTCCCGATCACGGTCCTCCGGTTCGTCCCCGTTCTTCTTGCTCCCGCTTCTTTCTGGTCCCGAAGGAGAGAAGTCGCGGTTCCCATTGCGAACTCA
Organism: Hylaeus volcanicus; assembly: GCF_026283585.1. NCBI lineage: Eukaryota > Metazoa > Arthropoda > Insecta > Hymenoptera > Colletidae > Hylaeus > Hylaeus volcanicus. The sequence goes on along the minus strand of NC_071976.1, from coordinate 30,685,777 downwards.
GCTCCCTTTCGATTCGTTTCTCTTTTTGCTCCCTTTCCAGAGCGTTTCTTTATTCCGTTCGTCCATTGGTCCTGACCGTTTCTGGCTAGTTCTTTGCCCGGTTAGCCTGCCACGAGTACAATGACTCGCGGATTTAATTATCGTAATGGCTTCGGCGCGTCTCTTGTCCAGCCCCCGAGGGTAGGGGACCGCGTGGTCGCGACCCCCTCGGAAAAACGCTCCTCTTTTTGCGCGTTGTTTCAGAATTTTAACCACTGACTCCGCGGGCTTGTAGAATTTGCTCGGACTAGCAAAAGCGCATCGCATAACATTCAGCGAAGAATCAACCATTCAATCAAGTTATGGTCTATGGGAGATATACAGGGTGGGGCAATAACTATTAGCAACTCGGATATCTTCGAAACTATAAATTTCACAAAAATATTTACTGAAATATAAATGCACAGTAACGTGGGCTAAAGATCTTATTACAAGTTCTCAACCATTATCTGGCTGTTACTCGCGACGAAGGATCGTTCGATCGACTTAGCCACCTTAAAAATATTTCTGTGAAACTTACAGTTTCGAAAACATCTGAGGTGCTAATAGTTATTGCCCCACCCTGTATATGTAATAAAATTCATACTCATAGTGGTATACGTTGCTTTGCTTCAGGACCGTTGGAAATCAGGTGGTGATGGACCCCATGCTCATCTGCAAGAAAACTAGGAGGCTGAAGGGCAAGATGGCGGACATTTGTCGGAAGGAACCGTCGCTGCTGAAGGAAATCGCGAAGGGCGTGCAAGTGGGGACCAAAGAGTGCCAGTATCAATTCAGGAATCGGAGGTGGAACTGCACCACGATCAGGAGGTCCCTCAGGAAGATTTTGTTACGGGGTGAGTGACAGTAGTACCATTTTGTTCCATAACCTTTCCACCTTTTAAGGCATCTACACATGTTATTTGTTTCCAACCATTCCGATATATTCAGACTTGTACCACTTACCAAAAATCGACATGGACTTTCTAGGCAACCCAATAATATCGATTAAATTTAGTCGCATAAATTGAGGACGCAAGTTGACACCGGGCTAGCGGAGAAGCGTGCCCTCGAAAATGGAAAGTTTGTGGGTCGAGCTGAATATTCGGTGAGCTGGTCGAAGGCGTGCGTAAACGGTTGTGGAAGTAAACTGTGAACAAATTGAACGTCGGGGCACGGTCTCGAGAGTCTCGTGTCCAAGGAAAGATTCTCACGCGGTTGGGTTAGCGTTTGCTCGAAAGGAGATGAGAGGAGAGCGAACCTGTCCGCGTGGCTCGTTTAGTTACCCGTCCGATGTATTAATTCCGGGTGATCGAGCACGACAACTAAATCGAAGACAGCGTGTTCAATAGGCCGAACCGCTCTCTAGGTTCCGCTATCAGATCGGTGCCTTTTGGTAGCCTGACAGATTGACACTGTCCGTCGGATATTAGTGGCAATATGTTCCCTTAATTAAAGGCTTCATTGCCGGGGCGACTCGTCCACGGGAATCGCCCCGTTTCGAGCGCTTCACCTTCTTCACCCTTCGTTTCCCCGCGATCGAGAGATTACCATCGATCCTGTCGATCGTGATTCCTGCCAGGACTCCGATGCGATTCGTCGGCGACCAACCTACGCGCACCAACGTATACGGACGCGTGGATTCCACGCTGGACGATCGATGATCGAATTATATCCGACACTGTCGACGATGCCTGACGATCGGCGTTTGGCCCAAGATTCCAGAGATACTGGCCGAGCTATTATTTTATGACTCGAGTCGATTCAGACGGCTTAATTAACTTGTAAGGGATTCTATTACATCGCGGGAGATTCATGATTTCGACAACTTATGCTGGTAAGAGCGATCTAAAATTAACCAAACTACCGTCGCCACGAAGGATTCATCTTTGAGCACAACATCCTCGAGATTTAACTCTCAATGTTATCATCACTAATCGAGACGAAAAGTGACTAAATTAGCTTTTTACATGTTATAGTTCTCCGAGAAAGAAATTCTATCGAAGTTGGATCATATTTTGAAGCTTTTAATTTTCTTCTTGACGTAGGCCTAGGCCTATCGACCTAAAAATTAACGGGAAACACGAGTCCCCCACGAAGCTCTTAGGGGACAGTGTTCCAAAGCGTGCAAAGAACTATCTATCCATCTATCGACCAGTGCTGTTTTCGGAAGAGCAACAGCGGCATACGTCCCGAAACGGTAGGTCGGTTTGAAAAAAGGTTGAACGGCAGGTACATAAATCCTGGCTGCCGGGTGCATTATGGACGGCGCGGATCGATGACAGGGGCGGCGATGTGTTAACCGGTCGTTTCGGGTGACAATCCTCGACGTCGTCATTTATCTGCGACCCCGGGCGAAGACAGCCCGCCCTGGGAAGTCCGCAGCAAGAAATATACGACCTTTTGGCCCACCCTGGGCGAGCAGCGTGTACTTGCACAATGGCGCCTTTATGCTCGCGGGGGTCGCGTTTCCAGTTGCGCGGCTCTCTACCAAAACTTTGCGATTGTACACAGGCTGTGGCTTGTTATCGACATCGAATTACTGGAGGGGTTATTTTAGCTTGTAATAGTAGTAGACAGTCCCGTATCCGAACTAATAGAAAGACAAAAGTGGCCGGTTAGTCGAATTTTCTGTGATTTCCAGATATTAAAAAACACAACACAGCGCGATGACGTATTCCGCATGTTTTTCTTTTATTCAAAGTTTTGAACGTGAATCGCGTGGACGATGCGTCTTCGCTTCTAAATACATACCCTTGACTCGAATGTTTCGTCTCGGTCACTATGACAAACGCATTCCTTTGGAATACCGTTCCAGAGATCGAGCACAAGCTCCTCTGAAACACTCTGCGTGAATCTGTTCCATCGGTCCAACAGGTTGCGGTATTAATTACGAAACGAACTAATTTTGTTTAAGTGAAACGAAAAGAGTTGTAAAACATTCCGAAGTGAACGACTCGTACCCGGATCTGGAACGTTTAAATCAGAGTTAAAATTGTCCAGGACATAAACGCGAAAGAGTTAGTAAACTTCGATCTGGTGTTTAACGGGCCCCGAGCTGCCAGGCGTGTATTATAAGAGACCCATCGTCAGGGTTGAGACACATCGGGACCAGAAAAACGTTTACGCGAGCGTGAAAGCTGTCGATGGAATCGCGGTGGGAGGTCGAAGATCGAGGCCGATTCAGGGTGGACTGTCGGTTCGTGGCGTCGATCGTATGTGCGAGGGACGAAGAGGGGTAGGAGAGAAAAATCCGTGGGAGCGTATCGGGGGAGCGAGTCGGTTATCCGTCGATCCTCCTCCGAGGATCGAAGACGAGGAAAAATTCCTAACGGGCGAGCATAGAGAGAAAAAGCAAGGGGGAAAGCACGCTACCGGCGGCGCCTATCTTAATTCTCGATTGACGTTTATTTATCTGGCGACGTTTAATTTTTATGGGCGCGATCTGGCCGATAGGTTAGCCCCGCAGGTAGCTCCCGCTGTGTGGTCCGACTTCAGAAGAGATTCGAGGTTGGACTGGTAGAACATTCGTGGACGAGCAGCACCTCTTAATTGAGGGGTGCCGCGTGTCGCGATAAGAGGAACACGGGCGTCAAAAACCCGTGGAAAGAGCTACCAGGGGGAAAGGAAAGGAGGAAGGAATTTATTGTTGCTGCCACGGCGCGTTCGTTCTTTCGTTCGGTTCGTTCGGTATCCGAGCTAAAGATCCACTGATCCCCCGAATCCTCCGCGACCGATACCGTGGTGCCTGTCTCGACCAAATTAAGAGAGTGGTTTTCTTCGTTCATCGGGATTCCGTGGAGTCTTACCCGGGCCTAAAAACGGCCTCCTCGAATCAACAAATTGCTCTTTCTTCTCCTGACCGGGAGGCGGAGTTTTCGGCGGGCGATTTTATTCGACCGTGGAGATATCGGGTGAACGACCGTTCGAATCAAACCCTTCGTTCGAGGAATTTTCCCAGAGGCATTCGATCCTCGCTGAAACGAACACCATTTGCTGAGATATGCTAAATTCGATTGTTCAGAATGGACGCTGAATGAGAGTTTCATACTGTATAGTGAATGAAAACCACCTCAGTATTCCCTCAACATCCTAAAGGGTCGAGGGAACAACTCTGCGACAGAGTGCAGTGGAGTGTCCCTGCTCATGGACCTTGAGTATAATCTATCCAAATCCTCTATCGAATACTGTCATCGAGTTTTTTGCGAATAATTCCTGTCCTATGATTCCTATAAAAAGAAAAAGAAAAACGGTCAAGAACAAACAGAACACGCGATACGCGATCTTTTTCCCATTGCTTTCGCGTTCCAAGCCCACGAGACCCACATGCCAGGATACACGCTGTATATGCACGCCATACACGCGTATATCGGATCACCTCGAAAACATTCTTTTCGTCGACGTTTCTCGAGTCTAACGAGGATGCTCACCTTGGCGCGTTAATAAACTCGAGCCCCGTCCCGCGATTCCGTCCGTTCGTTCTTCGTTTTCGCAACGATCTCGTCCGCGATAATTGCTCCGTTCTATTCCCGTGGGCGATGCGCGGGACGCTTACAAGATACTTTTTCGCTGGTCGCGAAGTCTGACAAGAAGATGACGCGTCCGACTTTTCACCGATCTTGATGGGCTTTCATATTAGTGAGCCTACATCGGGAATCAGTCTACGCGTGTCCGAACGTTTGTGCCACTTGGGCTTGGCATTTGTGGTTCGAGCGTTCGAGCGTTGTGAGAGTTATGGTGCAAGAAAGTTAAGGCTCGTTTGGAACACGTACTCTTTCGAATCATCTCGATAATTATTTTTTAAACGTACGATAATCGAAGAAGGGATGAGGCTCGTATTAGATAGCAAATGGTAGACTAACCTCGTCAACCCTGATAAGGATTAAGCGATCACGCGTAGAGGCCGTGCCGAAGATAACGTATCGATAGTCGATGGGCGGCCAACGGGCGCCCCGTGTCCTCTGGTAGTCCTGGCGGAAATAAAGTGGACGGTTTACGCTTAATAAACCACGCTTTCCACCAAGGTGGTCCACGCTGGTCCCAGCCGTCCCCAAAGGCTCGGAAACACCAGGATCGCGTTTATCGGTAATAGGGTAGGAGCGGCGAACTAAATGGGAATCGCTACTAAATCGGGAGCTAATTATTTGGCAGTAAGAGCGCGGTGAGCGGCGTCGCAGGCTCGTAAAAACTCGCTCCTGAATATCTCACCGAAGCCCCCTGATCCAGCGTCGCTGGAATCTTCCAGTAAACTCGATAACTTACGACGCGTCGGCCTCGCGAGCCGCGCGAGAACCGTGGGGCTACCTCAGGATTCTCGCGCCCATCTCCTCCTAGCATCTTTATTTATTTACTAGCCGGATAAACCGTACCCCACGCCGGCTTATAACGTGCAACCAGTTGGAGGAGAATCTTGCCCAACGGATTTCCTAATTAGAAACCCAAATGGTCGATTACTAATTAGCCCTTGCATACGATTTACATTTGTTAGGTTTACAGATCAGAGTAAAAGTAACCAATGCAGAAATTGATAATTTCAGTTTATTGTTTATTCGAAGATTACCGTGTTCGTTTGGATAGAAGACACACATAGCAATTCCTGATACCTCCTACGTCCGGTGTGTCCCTTCTTCCTGGTGATTTTATAATAAATAACACCTTGGTATCCGAACCGCATACAATCAGTCTCATAAGTGCTCGTACCCTCTATGTCTATCGAAGAGATTTGTCTAAAGTAAATAACAGGTTTGATGTTTCCAAATAAATGTTAAAAGGTACGAATACTCATGGGATTGACTGTATATAAGTAATTAGAATGAATTTTTCGTAGATTTTGGGGTTCACTTTGATTCCCCTTGAGCAGATGTTTCTGCACATCGAATAATACGCAATAGGTCTCACAAAGAACACGAGGTTCAGGGCTTTTCCTGGGAGTCGCGCGCGTAGGATATACGAGACAACGAGACGAAACGGTATGGGACGATAATGAGCGAGCTAAAACCGATTTAGCGCCGCGGCGCTAAGTGTTTTGTCGCCTCGCGAACTCGGTGCTAACTAATGCGCTCCGTAGAAGACGCGAACGCGTCCCCCACGCTTCGTGCTCCTCGCCTTCGCTCGCTAGGGAACACGTGAATTCGCCAACGCGTTTTCCGCCTCTCGACGCACCTACACTTCCACCAGCTGGAATCGCCACACACGTCGATCGTTTCGCATCCGAGCCGTTTATTAACGTTACCAGTCATTCTTTCCCTCCCTCGTTTAGACACATTTTACCTGAAGCCTCGAGAAACTTGGATCTTCGTTCCATCTCAGAACTTCTTTCGATCTTCGGTTGATAAGACGTCGCAAATATAATCAACAGTATCGAACGAGAAAATAATCGTGACTCGGTCGCTCTTGTATCCCTTTTATTTCAAACTAGCCACGGTCTAACTGTCGCTCTATCAGTCTTCGACGGCCGTGAACCGTTCGGAACGCGATTCTGACACGGCGAAGAGTCCTCGAAGCTGCGGTGGGTCCAGGCGTGGAAATTTTCACGATTTACCCGTGGCGCTCTAACGGCGAGGTGGTGGCTGCGTCGTCGACACCGTTGCCGCAGGAAACAACAATACACGAGACATGAGCGCCGATTATGGGGGAAGCGTGTCTTCCAGTTGAAAAGGGAAAAACCCCAATTTTTCTCGCTTTCAGCGACGGACGTGGCCTGATGGGCAGGAAGGAAATTGCCCGTGACTAAACGGGCCTCTGGTGTCCACTGTTACCGAGAACCATAGCATTTTTCTTGTCGTCATCGCTCTTGACGCTTCCCCATTGTCCAAGAGTTTACTGCTCGCATTCCGATCCGCGTTCTCGATTCGGAACGGTGGATGACTGATATACAGTCGTAAAATTAAGCATCAGAGAGTGGGCTTCGATTTGCTCGTCGACAGGATATAGAAATCCGATTAAGTTTACAGATTTTCGGTATCAGTTTGGCGACCCCTGATTTAGCTCGACGATCGAACCAGTCGCGGAATTCGCGAGGAATCGTTGGATGCACCCGGGGGGAGTTGCAGGGAGGTTAAAGCCACGAAGGGGGACAGTGTCCGCGATGCCAAAGGAGAACGCAGGGGATATGGAAGTTCTCGTTTTCTCTCCCTCTCCGGTGCTCTCTTCGGCGACTCGTGAAATCGACCGAGCATTCAAATGTCACCAGCGAACGGCCGGAGTCTAACAGAATAACAGATCTGTCCCGGTGTTCCGCTCTCCTCTTTCACCGCGGCCTTCCGTCTCCTTCTTTCTCCTCATTTCACCCTTTCTCCGAGCTCTCTCGATGGAAGTTAAAGCCACGGTAGCCGAGATACAATAAACGTACGGGACATTAAACTGTTTGCTATTGTCAATCCTTTGTGGGGGGATACCGGCTGCGCGTCTTCTCGGTGCATCCTTCGAGTACAGTCGTTCTGGAAAGTAGGGAACCGAGTCGATGGAGGGACAAGTTGGTACAGTGAAATATAAGGAGATGCTCGAAGAACGCAAACTGTTACGTGGAGCTACTAATGCTACATGATCACGTATCAAATATTTTTGTTTTTTTCCACCACAGTTTAAGCAAACGTTGGGGAAGACCTGCACGACATCGACTCCTGGTCTAGATGCATCTATGTCGAGCGTCTCGGCAAAGAAGAGTCCGAGGTCGGGGAGGGATAGAGAAGATTCGCCGTAATTACCGCGGTATCTTCGAGTCCAGGTTCCTTCGGAGGACGAAGAGTGCACGGGAGCGCGGGACGACGGGTGTCGACCGAGGAAAGAGAGGGACAGCACGAGGGAGAAATTCCAGCGAGAGAGGAGAATCCAGCGGTGATACCGCGGCCGCTCAAAAATCACGCGGAATCCCGGGAAAAGGCGCAGCGGCCGTTGCCGCAATTGGTCATTGGGCGATTTTTGCTGGCATTCATGCGTCCGTTCTCGCTGTATTTATTGGAGAGGTTTCTCTCGTACGATCTGCTGTACACGGGGGGTTAACTAAACGCGCGTATCCCGTGCCTCTTTTCTCATTCGATATTCTCCTCTTTATTTACGAACGTGCCCCGCGATTTATCTCCTCTCTTGTCTACTCGGCTTCAGCTCCTTCTTCCGTCTCCCTCTGCTCCACTCTGGTCCGTTTTCGATCACCGGTTCTACGCGCAATTAGACCGAGCTCGACCTGCTCCCTCAAATTTTTACGTTCTTTCGAAACATCGATGGAATAATGTGTTCCTGTTAGAACAAATAGATTTCTCTTTATTTAACCCTTTCGCGCCGAGCGCCGCGTATATGCGGCAATAGAAATGATACGTATACAAGTGCCATTTGTAGTCGTTGGCAACATTTTTCGTTATCGGTCACTGTGATTTCCGTTGAAGTTTCCATTCGGTAACGGTCCTTCGTCGGACGGGACTGCAGTAGCGAAAGAGTTGATAGCGTTGATAAAATAGAACGTTCGCCAACAAAATATAAAATTGTTAAATAGTATCGATGCACTCCTGCGTTCGACGCGATCCAGATTGAAAAGGGTCGGCGCGAGCGACCGATTTACGAACACGAGCCGGACCGATCCGCGGTGAGTGCGATCTATTGCGCACGAATCGGCGCATCCAGCGCGATAAATCGCGAGTCCGCCAAACAAATCACTCGGCGAGACCGATCGATGGTATCTGGCCGCGTCGATCGACCGAGTCGAGGGACATAATTCCTACAATGGCGGCACGATGCACGCCGCGTCGCCGCAAATTACACGCTTACATAATCCGCCGCACCGATTAATCACCCCGCGATTTACGAGGGATTTGTCGAGGCCGCGTGCACGATCGGGACTTGCGCGCGCCGTGGAACCGCGACGCACGCACCGCGCAAATTCCATAAATCAGTCGTCGCGATCTCGCGACGGCTAGCCGCGACCAATCGAAGGTGGCGATTGCTCGGGGAAAAATTAAGCGAAAACGTGGAATCGAATTCTTTTCTACGGGGCTCTGCTTCGGAGATAATCGAGCTCGAAAACGACCGTTGGTCTAGTCCTCTTTGGGAAAAAATTGCGAGGAGACGGATACATATCTCGAGGTTTCCTTTCGCGCAACGTTTATTTCTATCCTATAGAATACGGAAAAGTCTCATGATCGAAAATCATTTTATTTTCGAAACAAGGGGGTGCTAACGGAGAAAAGCCTTTTACTGAGTTTGATTTTCAATCTCTTGATTCTTACGACGAGCGTGAAATCTGTTAATCTTGTTTAGTTGCACTTTGCAGCGAATCGATCTCAGTCGTTTGGATTCAGAGCGGATACCAAACTCGATACCCTTAAAATATCAGACATCCCCGTTGCAACTTCGAATAGTGTCTGACCATTTCACGAGGTGTCGTAAGTACGAAACGTCACCCGTTTAAGGCGATCCTGCCGTTTCGTTAGCTGGTTCGTTGCGCATGTTTCACCGTGACCCGCGGACGGGAGTTGCGCGCGTCCCGTTAAGCGAGCGGTGCGCGATCGGCGTCGCAAAAAGACCATCAGCAGTTCGCGGATAAATACCTCGCGATGAATCCTCGCCGCCTTATATAATCGACGAGTAAACAGATCACAGATTGACTCGAGACGATGACGAACGACGTCCATCAGCGCGACCGGGAGATTCCAGGCTTCTTCGCTCCTGCGTCCGTTGAAGATGCCGCGGTCGACCAATTGGCGTTACTCCTCCGATTACCGATACTCGAATTGAGATCCGAGGTGGACGATCTCGTCGATTTTAAAAAAAAATAAAATGATAAGGAAAAAAGAGGTCTCGTAAGAGTAAAAGTATCAGAAAAGTTCAATAGAGGTACATATGGGCGAATAAAGTAGCTCTGTAAGTACTATAAAAGCACACAAACAAACAAGCTACCAACTCGGATCAGAAAGGTACTCGATGGGTTTCCGTTCGCCGTGGGATCGTTGCTTGGCGAGTAAACGCGAAAATCAGAAGCGACGCACGAATGAGAGTAGACGGACGACGAGGAAGAGCAGCCAGAGGAGGAGAAGAAGAAGAACACTCGCAATTAAACACGGCGTAAGTCTCGCTCCGAGGATAATGCCCCGGAATGCTGATAATTGGCTGAGCCGTCGGGACGACCCGAGACGATGGGCGCTCCGTGCACCTGGCAGCCCGGCACTGCAAGATCATCGGCTCGCGATCCCTCGTGTCTAATTGATTCGAAGTGATTTATATTACCTGCTGCTCCTCTCCGCCTCGAACATTCCCCGACCTCCGCGCCACGATCTTTTCCCTTTTCTCCGCCGCGAACGCTTCGATACCACCGATCCGATGCACGCGGTGTCGCTCATGGGACGAATTTCAACGCGTCGACCAGCTTTTACCGATTACTCTGCCCCTCGTCCGTTCTTCCCTTTCGTCGCTCTTCATATCGCTGTTGGCTAGGCTCGCGTATCTCAATCCAACAGACAGCATTCTTCTACGACTGTACAGTTGAAATTGTAGCTGAGATTCTTCTGTAACTATCGAAAAGAACTGAGAACTAATAGAGTCAACGGAATGACTCTTCCTCCATACTTCGTCGGGCAACATACTCGAATTCATCTTACTCGGCGCAACCAACTATGATCGCGTCTGTCATCGCGAGATCCCCTCGTCCATCCGATTAAGCGGTCTCCCGACGACGAACATACTCGGATGACTCGGTAGCAACGTCGATCAAGCGTATCAGATAATGCCAAGGCTCCCTCCAGCACGCAGTCTCTCGAAGTCCTTGGGATAACCGATGGACAGTACTGTATTAGGTCATCCCGTTGCTAGCGCAGTCCATCTGCCAACGATTAATCAATCCTACGATTTCCTCGGGTTCGTGCCAACGGGTTACGGTCTCGACACAGGGACGCGAACGTTTAGGGACGGGGAGAGCGTGTCCGCGATCGAGAGAACGGCGGGAGCAGCGGGCAAAAGGCACATCGGGAGACGCAACACAGCCGACGAACAGAAACTCGGAGGCAGGAGCCAGGGCCTTTCGCTCTCGAACCTCGATATCAGATCGCTCGTATAAAACTATCGTATCGTTTAAATACGCACTGAAAGGTGAGGCGATGCATTGGAAGATACGCGGGCGGTGGCAGCCTGCTTCTCGGGCTGCGTCTTCTCGTTCCGTCCGTCCGTCCGTCCGTCCGTGCGTCGATCCGCGCTGAAGATACCCGGGCTGGAATCCATGGGAACCACGGAGAACCAGGCTTAACGCGTATAACCCCTTCCCAAGCTCGCGCCGCAACTTGGTCTCCCTTTCTTCTCCTTCGCGCTTCGCTACCCCGCACTCGGGGACTCGAAGGATGTCGCGGGGTTGTGACGTAAGAAGGATCGATCTCCGAAACGTCTCCCAACCGTCTTGGCCCGAGCGGGTGTGCCTAGTTTCAAATCTGATTAGAGCATCGAGTAGAATCTAAAAATCATCACGAGTCGTCGAAGAAGATGGCGGTTGCTCCGCAGATTTCTGCACTCGTCCTCCGAGTCTCCACCTTCGAAACCTCCCGGTTTCCCCTTCCGACGCTATTTTTCCGGTAGCGTTTTTTGCGGTTCGCCGATCGAGATTTCGCGTCCCGATCGCGCCGCGCGCTTTGATCCACGACATTAGTATTCGCGGCTGAGCTTGCGCTTAAACGCACGAAACGGATAATTGCCTCGCGGCGCGGAAACGCCTCGGACCCGCCAGCCGATTCGATCGCTCTGCTCGGCCGCCGACAGATCCGCTCGCGATACTCGCACGACAATCCCCTCCCGTCGACGTCCAACGGAATCCGTAATTGGCCCCGCATTCCGCGTTACGATTATAAGTTAATCCAGAGCCGCAAGATTCTATCTGCCGGCCGCTCCAGCGACGCGAACTTTGATCGAGAGCGGGAGTCTGCTAACTTTCTCTGGGGAGCCGCGAAGAATACAAATTTCGAGGGTATTATGGACAGAGAAGTTTCGGGTTATTTGAATTCCGAGTTTTGTTAGCTAGTCGAATAAGACCGCTAGATTGGCGACTCAGAGAGAGACGAATCCTCTTGAGATCGAAGTATCAACGGGAGAGAGCGAGAGCCGGGGTTCTGGACACGCGGAAATAAAAAAAGGATCGAGGAGGATTTGCAAAACCCGGATGCTCGGGCAGGTGAGAGACAATGGGTGACAGGGAGCCGTTGGACGGAGGCGGTGGTAATCTGCCGTTTTGAAAAGGGGTGGAACTCCGGCGTGCATTGTCCGCCTAATGATGGAGTGGAGACGTGACAGGTGAAACCGAATACACACGCCATCCGAGGCCCGACGTTTCGTGGACCCTCTTGCTCGCGTCGCTCTCCCCGGGCTGCACCCCCCGAATCGTCGAACCTGTCGCGACAAACGCGTTCGCTCTTGGAACCTTCGCCTCGAGGACATCCTCCTGAACGCAGCTTCCAGGACAGCGATCGCGCTTTTACTATTTTCTATAGGAATTCGCTGCGCGACATGAGTGTGGTCCACGAATCCTTAGTCGATGATCGATGTTTAACCCCCCGATGAGTACAACAAAAGCATTGTCCACGATAGTTATGTGTAGTGGGCGGATAATGTGACGAGACCCGAGGGATACTCGAGGCATGCCTCTCAAGTCTCAGCTTTGCAGCATAACGCGATCGGCTCCTTACTTTCCAAGAATTACATGTTTTCCCAAGAGCTACGTGGAACTCCCTTAACACTCTGCGCTCGAGAGGCGACTCTCGGTCAGGAAAGAAGGCCTCGAGCGCAAAGGGTTAAATTAACCCAGGTTTCTTCTGGTTTCAGACACGAGGGAGACAGGGTTCGTGAACGCCATCACAGCAGCCGGAGTCACTTACGCGGTCACCAGAGCCTGCACCATGGGCCACCTCGTTCAGTGCTCCTGCGACAAAATGACCTCGAAGGGTGAGTCCCTCAGCTTCCATCTTCGTTGCGCGAATGCGTTCTCGCGAATCTTGGAAATTCCACAGGCAACCCTCTCAGCAAATTCGCCAGGACAGCCGCGATGGAGAAGAGTCTGCCGACGGAGAGCGACTGGGAGTGGGGTGGATGTGGCGACAACGTCAAGTTCGGATTCAAGAAGTCGCGGGACTTCATGGACGCCCCGTACCGGAAGCGCAGCGACATCAAGACGTTGGTCAAGCTTCACAACAACAACGCCGGTAGATTGGTATGCTCTTTTATTCTATTTCCTACTTTTGCATACACCCAACAGTAACAGAAATACTTGGACACCTCGAAAAATGATCTCATACTTTCTATCCATCGTGTACTCTTCGCTAACACTATCAGGAACTGGCAATCGACTACCGTTACACTACACTTAACACATTCTTGACCTACAATTTTACCTAGAATCGACTTCATGTCACCGACTATTATTTCGTAATTGAATGTGATATAAACTACTGAGTGATATCAACCTAAATACCGAGAAAAGTATATTCTCTTAACACAATGAGCAAAGCTTTTGCAGTATTCTATATCGTCATGGGTTTCATAAATTGAAACAGATAATGCAAGTGGAAACACGAGTTAACTCGCGACCGGTCAACAATGTGTTAACTCACTTAGATATCCTGCGAGTTCCATTAGCCAGTCTATCTATAGATCCATCGCATCCTGCACACTCGTACCTAGCAATTGCTTAGAACCTCGCACCTACGACGATGAACACAGCACTTTCTATCTGAATCCCGAACAAGGAATCCCTAACGTTCCCATTCGATAGCCTGCAATCTTCCACGTTGATCCGCGTCAGTATCTCGCGACTATGGTTCTCGTTCGCGCCGCAGGCTGTGAAGAACTTCATGAGGACGGAGTGCAAATGCCACGGGCTATCCGGCTCGTGCACCGTGCGCACCTGCTGGCGGAAAATGCCGCCGTTCCGCGACGTTGGGAACCGACTGAAGGAGTCGTTCGACGGGGCGGCGAAGGTGATACCGAGCAACGACGGCCACAGCTTCATCACCGAGGGTCCGACCATCAAACCGCCCGAACGATCAGATCTGATCTACAGCGAGGACTCGCCCGACTTCTGCAAGCCCAACAGGAAGACGGGATCCCTGGGCACGCAAGGTCGTCGATGCAACTCCACCAGCCAAGGCGTCGACGGCTGCGAGCTGCTCTGCTGCGGCAGAGGCTACGACACCAGGATCGTCAAGGAAAAGATCAACTGCGACTGCAGGTTTCGCTGGTGTTGCGAGGTCACTTGCAACACCTGCCTGGAAAAGAAAACGATCAACACTTGCCGCTAGATCGGCTGGTTGGTCGCAGGCGATCCAAGGAATGATGCTTTGGTCGACGTTTAGGTTAAACATTTGTAATATACGCGTCGCGCGATCGTCGCGAATCGGGTTTGCTCGTTAGTCGTAAGAGAGGCGATATCGTTCGTCTCCCATTGTTCGAAGCTTTCCAGGTATCTCCAGCTGTTCGTTTTAAGCGTTTCCGCTTCGCGCGCAAACGATTGTCCGCTTTTCCGCTTGCTTCCCCGTCGACTTTTCCGTTGGGGTCGACCGAAGTACTTAATCTACCCCAGGGGTGGGCAGAGTTTCATTGGATATACTCGATACTCGAAACGTAGCTTGACTGTTCAACGCAGATCGAAATTACTTCGATCGATCAAATAACGGATCCAGGAGTGTTTATCCTGTATTCGCTATTTGGAATTTCGTGGTTCGACGTTCATTTCTGGCCACTTCTGATTTCTCCTGTTCCACCCTTTCCTCGCTCCCTATGCGCTTGCGTTCACCGCGATATTCTGTAAATAAGACTGAACCGACGATGTCGTTTATACATTGTGCAGCGTGACATGGCGAATAAAAACGTGTATCCTCGGGCGAATTCTCGTTCGTTACTCCCGACACACCGACGCGAGCGCGTTAATCTTGCCTTCGCGCGAGTGGGAACGCGCTCGAGACCGCCGATACTTTATGTACCATGCGAGAGGAGAATGGACGTCTGCACGGGGATGCAGCTTTTTTTTCGACCTCGATCCGTCGAGACGATTCGTCTCCGCGATCGAACGTCGGCGTCCACCTCGAAGGTAAGTAGAACGTCTCGCGATTAATTGATGAGCGGGATGGGTATTTTTAGCCGCATTAAGGCCGCACAGTGGCGCAATCAGAATTTTTAAATGGAGAGGGAAGGCAATTATCGTGTATCTAGATTTGTAACTGAAACGTTCGTTAGTAGTTTTGTTACGTTCAGCATTAATTCATTCCTCGAAAGGTTTTTCTCTTCCCAAGCTAAGCTGTTTGATTACAACTCTTCCCCTCCTTACTTTCGAACAATTACGTTAACGTACATTTCGTTTGAAATTTTCATGTAAATATTGCGCTGCCGCGGCCCTAATCATTCGGGTCGAAGTTTATTGTCAACCGCGGTCCTTATCGCAAGTGTGTTTACCCTCGGTTCGATCCAACCGCGAGTCGGTGTGACCGGTAAACAATGTCGCGGTCGAATGGTTTAACGCGCATGGGTGGGAAAGACGTTTCGAGTGAATATTTTGAGACATTTTGTGGAGATTTAAAAACTGATTGCGAAACTGTACGGGTGATAACGGTGGACGCGTAGACACAGGAGTAGTGGTCGAATAGTTATGCAGATTGCGGCCCTTACGTGAAAGTGACATCGCTGTAAGATGCTGAAATAGAAGATAAAGAAATGAGAGAATTCGTAAGTACATATATAGTTATCTCCTAATTTACAAATTCATGATCGTTGAGTTCGTAATGTTTTCTTGTCTCATATATGTGTCATTAAATTTTGATGAATTCGAATGTATCGAGGAAAAGATCCAAAAGCAAAATAAAATTTGACGATAAAGAAATAAACGATTAGGCGTACACTTAGGGAGTAAAAGGTGAAAAGGACGAATGGATGGGGCACCGAATCGCGTCGCGAGCGTTTAATGGGGGACGAGGGAACTGAGCGAGGAGGACGAAGGGGAAATCGGTGTAACGTCGAGAAGTTAGGAGGCCTCGTATATTAACGCGTCTTGTAGAACACAGGCTTTTAGCTGTTGTAATTCGACCTTGTACACGGGAGAGGTCGTGCGAGCAATAAACAACCGGTGTCTACGTCTCCTATAAAATAGTTTTACGGCGAGACTGGAGAGAGAGGAATTTCGCATCACCATAAAGCCAGCAAGGAGGCTCGCGCCGTATCGCGGCGCGTTCACCGCGTTTCGGTGGTAGCGGAAGCCATAAACTCCAACGGCGATGAAACCCTTTTTCCTAAACGTTTATTGGACGTGAAAATTAGCGCGGTTAGCTATGCTCAATATTCCGTTCGAATGCCTCCAAAGCGTCGTTTCTCCGATCGTCGAGCATAGGATTAGGTATGGCTCTGAATCGTAAGAATGGAAGACTTTTACGGAACATTATTAGATGAAATATAAACAGGGACTTTCTTCATCGCCATAAAAAGTTCTATCATCGAGAATACCATATCATCCGTTCCCACTGCGCTTTATAGAGCAGCGAGAGAATAGGCGAGCAGGTTCGTTTTAGTCGAGGACCCTCCGTCCTCGAGGCAGAGAAAAGTCGTCCGGAGGGGTTAAGTAAAAAGTTTAGGATCGCGCTTACACCCTCCAATTTAGTACGTGACGCGGCAGAGGAGCGGTGAGCGCGAGAAGAGGCCGCGTAAAGGTCTCTTAATAGAGAGGTCGACCTCTGGAGGGTACGAAGGTGGTGAGCTGCAATTAGCCCCACCAGCGCGCTGGACCGGACCGTCCCGACTCGATTAGCCCATGGCCAGGAGATTGGTCTGCCGTGGACCGACTGGGTGGTCCAACCGGGGTAATTTTCGGGCTGCCGTCGACGTTCCCCTTTGAGGGAAAAATGGCCTCCCAAAATTGGTCCCCCGAACGTTACCGCGTACCAGAAACACGGTCTGCGGACCGTTGCCTCAGTGCCCGCCATCTTCCTTTATATTTCTCCTCCTCTCCGATCCGTGGCCGAGGGAAAGGCGAGATCTTCCGGTGGTAATTCAATTTCGCCTGCCAGACCCGATCCGTACCGGTTATTACGGCCTAATGAAAACATCGCCGTGGAGGACGGTCGTCCAACCGGATGCGACGCTCGATTTACCGATTACCGCCTTCGCGCGTTTATTAAGGGGGCAATCTGCAGATGCGAGTCTCAACAGGATTATTCTAAAATGATCGTGGTACGATTTATAAAATTGGCAATATTATAGGTAGAGGTAAATTTAGCATAACCACAGCGCAACCATCCTTTAGTTCGAGGAATAGATTCGACGAACGACGCTAATCGACGCAAAGCATTCGCACAGTCTTCCGTACCTTGTTCCGGAGACCGTTCTTAAACGAGAATTCCAATCTCGTGCCCCGTCTAGGGGAACTGTTACCTTCTACTGCACCGTGTCCCGCGAAATAGTTCCTTGTCGTCGTACTTGATTTTCTCCGAGTCTCGTAAAATCGCAGGAAAAATGACACGCGAGTCGTCCCAGGTGAATGGAAAGGGCGCGCGCGAGAGCAAAACTCTCCCACGGGGAGAACGATCGTTCTACACCGTTCCTGGAACGATTAGACGCGGAACAATGGGACCCACGGAACGCACGTGGGTCGTGACGCGCGACAAAACCGCAAAACGCGACCGTGATTAATCGTCCTGCTCGCCCTCGCTCGGAGAGGGAGCAAGCTGGCAACGCGCCGTCGCTTTCGTCGCCCTCTTCTACTCTTCTTCGTCGTGCTTAGGAATACTCGTCAAGGGAGAAGATTCGCATGAGAAATTGAAGGTAATCAGCTTTCGATCTGTCGTTTGTTCGACAACAGTTGCGATCCGAAATGTAGTATAATACAATGTGCCCATCGTTACGGCGCATCGTGACCAGTCGTTGCCCGAAAAATTTCGTGGCACGCGTTCGTCAAGATTTTTACGCGAACTTGCGATCGATGGAAGAAGCGGTCGAACGAATCGGGTGGAAATAAAGGAACGGACGAGGAGCAAGCGAGATAGAAAGGTTCGTTTATCGCAAAGTAAAAAGTAGAAACCAGAAGGGGTCCTCGCGTAACTTTTTCGTTTCTATTCTATAAAAATAATTTGCGATCCGTTTTCACTGCCACTTCATTCTTTCTCCTGTCATCTCGAGCTCGTTTCGATATATTCGAGCGTTGCTTTACACCCAATTAGCAAGTGGCTGGTAGGCTCGAGCACCTGAAACGCAGTAGGCAGCTGGATGTTACGAGTAGCCACGATGAGATTTCCAAAGTGCAGGGACAGATAAAGGCGGAAGATAGGACGGGAGGAAGGAGGTGGAATCCTCGGGTTCACGTTAGACGATGCAAGTTGCAAGTGTACGGGGGCAAGACACGGAGGCGCCGGAGGTGGTCGGTCGTTCGAGCCGGCCGCGGCTGCTTCGACGCCAATATTAATTAAACGATCCCATAAGCGCGTAGCAAACTGGCTGTACGTTGGGCGGTTTATTGGGGTCCCCGAGCAGGACGTTAAAATGTTCCAATCTTAATTAGGTAGGTGTTTACAGGAGGATAATTCCGCGGGCCTTAGGCTGGTGCATCGTTCACCGTTTCCTCCGTACGCGGGCCACCGGCCACGAACCCATCCGCCGATATCCTTTCGTCCTCCTCGTTCGAGATATTCCGCGAAAAAATATTCCCTGGATGTCCACTGTGGCGTTCTCCCTCTCTCTCTCCCGCGTCTTCTTCTCCGTTCAGCTCTCGAAGGACGAGAGGACCGCGCTCGCGAGGTAGGTGGAGGAGGTCGTTGAAGTCTTTACGGTTCCTCCAGCTTCTTGGAATTTCTTCGACCCCCCTCCTCGTCTCTCCCTTCGTTTCCCCCGGTATACTGGCCTTGCGTAATTAGCCGCGAGCGTTCTTTTTACTCGAAAAGCGCGGACCAACAGGGGCGGGACGAGTAATTTTCGCGAGGAATGCGCTCCGGATAAACTTTGCTCGTCCCTGCCTCCGAAGCGGTTAACCACTGTTCCTCCTCGACCAACTATAACGCTTTATTCGAGATGTTCTAGAGTCTAGGTTATCTCGACGACGGAAGTTTGTTAGCAAAAGAGCCTCGAAGACGAGGCGATTTGCCAATTTATCGAGGATTTTGAGAAAATAATCAACGACTGGTTGGCGATCCGTTACTGGCCTATAATAGTAATTCCGTGCGTTGCTCAGCGGAACGTCGACGAGACCACCAGATGCGCGAGGAGGCAATTCGCGACGGTTCGCGAAGCGTTTAGGAGCGGTTAGCGTTTCTACATGGCGCGATCTTCCGCGTTCCTCCTACGTTCTCTCCTGTCGCCTCGGTCGTCGATTCCGAAACCAGATCAGGAAATCGTCGATCTCCTCGACCCGGGGCTACTCCTGCTCGCCATCCCCAGGGCTCTTATCATCGTTTCGCGAATCGCGGAAAATCTGTTGCATCGAGTTTCGACGATAGTCGCCTGGAACGCGAGGTGGGTCGCGAGTTACGGTCGCGAAGACGTCGTTATTTTATCCGCGGCTTGTCGGGGCGAGGCCGGACGCAATTATCGGTCGCGTAATATCGCCAGATTTATTCCAAAGAATTTTGTCTTCGACGAGGAATTTCGTTTTATCGGCGCGGCACTCTCCCGGGAACGTAAGCAGAGATTTCTGAACACCGCGCCTTGTTTCTGATTTATCGCGATCGACGGCCAGGCCTATCTCCCTTCTCTCCACAGGGACGCAACTTTTCTTCTTTGGCTGGAAATGTTATCGGCCGTTCGCGGAACTCCCGTGCGATGAACTTTCTTGAGCAGGTTGCGTTCGCTGGTAGATCTTCTTTAGGGCTGATGTCGATTGATCGTGCGAGCGATGAAACTATTTCCTCGTTAGGGAAATCACTTGAATCGGGTTACAAGGGGTTGGTATAGGAGACTTTTTTTAAAAGGTAATCGAACGACTGCCTTTACGCTGGTAAAAAGTGTTAGAAAATGATGGAAATTATTTTGTTGATTAGTATTTAAAATTTCTTTAATAAATAAATGTTGATAAAATTTTGATTACTTTTCCTCCTTGTATTCGCAACACCAAAGCCTCGAAGACCCCTCGAGCAGGAAGTCTGCTGGAGGCACGTACCAGGTGCACGAAATCTCGCTCGTTTCGACAGAAAACGTTCTTCCGCTATCGCGACGAAGCCACTACCGTCGAGATCCAGCGAATACAGTGGAAATCGCGGCACTCGCCCGAAAAGGAGGAGCGGAACGAGGCGGGCGAGTGCCCGAGCCAGAGGCAGCAGGACGGCGATAAATATCTCTGTGCGGTCGCGTTGCAAGCACACGACATTGTGGGCAATGGTCGTAAACCGACGTGTTGCCGACCCCTCCCGTCCCGCGGTCCTCCTCCATGCACGGACTCCGGTGCCGTGTGTTTCCGATGCCAGATTATACGCGCTGGACCGTGGCACCGACAACTTCATCCGCGGGGCGCCTCTGATTTATCCTTATTAATAAAACTTTAAAGTGCTGTTAACATGTGCCGTAGGGTGGCGGTGACGGCGAACGCGTTCGAGAGAGACCGACTACGCGAGGAGGGTGGGACGATCAGCATGGGCAACGAAAGAGGACGAGAGGAGTCCACAGACCGAGCAAGTATTGCGCTACCTCGCCATAGGCGGGCGGAATTTCGCCGCGATTCGCGAGACTTCCAACGCTCAACTAGTCTCCCAACTTCCGGGACGGAGGCATGTTTGAGAGGACACTCGATATGGCACTCTTCGGTGGCGGGAGATTCTGTATTGGCACGTGGGCGCGAACGATTCGAAGTACGTCAGTTTCCAAACCCTCGGGGTTTGAATTAACGATGAGTGATTTCGATCAGGTATTTTCTATACAAACACAACCTGAAGTTCGCAAGCAAATTATTTTCCACTATATCCGAGTAATCATAGAAATCGAATCGTTCCGCGATGTTCCCAATGACTTCTTCAACGAAATTTCGCCTATCTCCGTGGAGGTGGTCGAAAGTTTCTCCGTCGAGCCGGGGCACGCATGGTCGCGCAGCGGGGTGCTCCGAACCGCGAGGGGGCTAGAGGGTGGTCGAGGGGTCCCGAGGATCCGAGCAGCGCCTCGACGAGATATCAGGCATTATTAAAAGTACATAAACACCGCGAGGTAAAACGCGAATTATGACCGGAGCTGGCTGTGAATTAAGGAGGGGCGACGACGGAACGATGAGAGCACGAGATAAAAGAGCCATCGTGAAGCTGCGCCTCGCTACTTCCGAGCCTCTGGGGCCCTCCGCTTCTCCGTGTCTTCCCCCCTTGTCCTTGCCTTTCTTATTTATCTACTTACGCGATAATCGCTTGTATATACGAGATAAGGTAAATACAAACGAAACGGACGGACAGTTACTATTTAAGGGCTAAAAACGCTTTTGGGGAAAGAGAAGCACCGATTATGCGTTAGATACAATTAGAATCCGATTAGGACTTTCTGCAAAAGCCATCTTTTTTAACGTACGTATCCAAGTACCATTATTTCGAAAGTGACTTGGTTCTTCTAGCAAACTCTGTAGATCATTCCCCAAACCGAACAGGTAGAAACTGTGGGCCTACCTCTTTCTTTCCGTCTTTCGACCGGGTCCGCGGAATTCGCGGGACGCGTCGATCATGAAGATGGGATCGCGGTAACGAGAGAGGAGAACGTCAGGGAGTTTTCGAGTGAAGAGAAGGGGATGGGAGGGGTGGCGGGCCCAGCCCTAATGAAGCCGTTTTCGTGAACGGACCCACCGTTGTCTCGCGGGTGGGAGCATGGATCGTTCTCCTTTATCGCGAACGTTCGATCTGAGATCGACGTTCAAGCTCCGTATATCGGCTATCGATCCTCGATGGAACTCGAACGTAATTCACGATCTCCCGTCGTCCGGGGACCTCCTCGAACGCGGGCCCCGTTCCATCGCAGATGCCCTGCCGCGCCTACGCTTACGATTTCGTCTCTTTTTCTTCTGCTGTTGAGCTAGGATCGTATTACCGACTTTGTTTTCAATCAACTTCTGTGTCTCTATTCAAACTACCCTCAGATGTCCTGATCTAGATTATCGATCATCCCCTTTAAGGTATTTCCAGCCTCTTCTTTAATTGGCGGCCCTAACCAACGCTTATTACATCCACGTAATTTTCCTCTCGTACGCCATCGTTTACGCGTTTTGCGCAGCTGAGGGATACAATTAAGAGCAGTGCCGCGTTCTTCTCCAAGGCTCGTTAATCGCGAGGCATTTTTCTCGGCGGTCGGTTATGAAAATCCACGGGGAACGTCGCGACATGTCCCGTGCTTGTCCCCCCGGTTTAGGCTCATGTCGCGCGTCCACCCACGATCGGGACGATATGGATGCGAGCAGTTAGCCGGAGGGACGGCCCGCGACGCGGTTGAATCATCTGCGGTCCTCGCGATAACGCGACCCGTGTTCCCAGTCTGCTTCGCTTCTTGCGAGATGGAACTACCTCCCTTGGCGTCGCCGCCAGTGATCTCTCTGTTCCCCATTGACGAATGGCGGACGTTCCACGGCTACTTTGCGACAAGTATGCACGGACCAACCACGTTAGGTTGCCGAGTGTCTTGAAACTAGAGGGGACCGAACTAGGGCGCTCGCTCCACCCAATAATAGTAGTAACGTGTCACTAAATCATGGGATACTTAAGTAGATGTTCGATCGCTGTAATATTTCTCTGTTATACCAATGCATTCTAATTGTCACTCGCTCTGGTCACTCTTATGTTTCTCTTTGACATTCGATACGAGGCAGAGATCGAAGAACTTATCGTCGTCGGTCTATCTCAGCATCCCTGTCGATGGCTGTTAGAGAAACCGCATAGACGTTTTTTAGCGATGACTCTTAGGCTTAGACAGTCAAAGATAATTTCGATAACAAAATAGGATTAGTTTGCATCGTGGGAGAGTATCTCTGCATCGAAAGCTAAAGAAGATAATCGCTAGGGCAAATAACCACCTGGATATTCCATACTCCATTAAATGTACTCCGTATAGGCTGAGCAGAGCGCTGTCTTGCTGGCACACCACTAGATACAGCACTTAATTTTTTCGCGGTGCAATAAAGACGCTATTCGTACTACCTTGCTTCGGTTTTGTCTGCTAATGAACGCTAATCCGTTAATAGATGGACACCCGAGCGCGTAAAAACGAGCGAGACGTAGAGGGTTGGTTGTCGCGGTAGGTGGAAGAGCTTCGGTGGACTCTTGATCCATCGGGCAACGTAAATAACAGTTGGATAGAAGCGGCAACGGTCGCACAGGTGGGTCAGCTCACCGTGGGTCTCTAGTACGGAACGCTAGAGAACGTTTATTGCATCGGGGACCGAGTGGAAACGGGGCCCCTCCTCTGGACGCGTCGGTCCCGTCTCATAAACGGCCCCGTTTTACGATCCCAACGGTGGTTTTCGCTGCACTTTTTGCCCGCTAGCCGGAGAAGCTTTACCTACCAGCGAGGAGGGCCAGCTTCGCTCGATGGAACACCTACCGCGATAATTACGTGACATTTTGTTTTGCGACCGCAGGGGATTTTTTCCTCGCCTCCGTTCCGACCTCGCGCGTCGCCTCGGAACGCAGAACTCCTCTCGCTTGTCGCTTCCACGCCGATTGGGGAGTTCGAAGCACCGATTCGACGAGCGTTTTAATTTCGGATATTACCTCCAAATTATCCCCGCCGTCGAGTAGCCTAATTTTCATCGTCCACGGAGCGGGGGGAAAATTTTATAGCCCTCGGCCCCTCGGACGCATCGATTCTCTCGGTATTTATTTGGTTACTGGTTTAATTGGAGGGGCATTCCTTTGAAGTGCGATGGGAACGGAGAAGATGAGAAAAAGGCAACATGCATGTCCCATTACGTATGCTGTGATTATTTTAACACGTAGAACTCACTTCGGTACTCGACTCACGAGTGATCTGCACTCGACAGAAAATTGGGATTTATACGTACTGTAATATTCGATCAGAGATATTAAAAGAAGGATACTTTCTAAAACATCGAGCCCCCAATTTCGACTGTATTCCTAAAGTAATAGGTAGTATTACGGACCCAAATTACCGTCGATTCGTCAGTATCGGGAAATAACTCAATAAAGGGCCCCGTCGGTTTGCGTGGCGCGGGCCGTCGATAAAATATCAATTTCGATAATGGTCGGGGCAGGATCGCGCGCGAGCTACGGGCCCCAGAGCGAGAGGAGAGGGCGATTTTGACGCCTCTCTTTCGCGGCGGCCTTGCGGCATAATTACGAGGCTCGCGAAACACGGCGGTGGGTCCGCTACAGCCTTAACCCCTCTTCCTCCGACTCTGGCCTCCTCGATCTTCCTCCTGGCCCCTCCAGCTTTCTCCCAGACATGGGGAAAAATTCGAATCGGACAATAGAATCGCGAATTAAGCATATTACAGCGCGTCGGAAGCCACGTTTATTCGAATGGACATCGAGACAAATCGTTCTAAATATCGGTGATTTCGCGACGAAGAAAAAGATGTATGTTGTCATTACTCCATTCGACATGTATTTTTTTCCCCTTCTTTTTTGAAGTTTGTTCACCGATTACGCTAAGATGGCTCGACCAATCGGGACGAAACCTCGAGTTACGCGAGAGAAATCGTTTGTCCTTTCTCCCAATACCCAATTTTTATCCAGATAAGATTGTTACGGGCCCCAGGTTCCAGGGGGCATAGATTCAAGGCGCGAGAGCGATGGGCCCGTCGCGGGCCGCGATTTCTGTTTCGGGGAGAACCAGGACGTTGGTGCGTTCCCCAGGAGTGAGAACAAAGAGGCGCGCGGGTACCTCTGGAGTCACCGATCCGACCGGTGTATGCTAATTTACCAAGAATCCCTGTTCTTCTGCTCCTTCTTCTGCTTGCCTCTCCCTCTTGTTCGTCCAACGTCGGACAGAAGAATGAGCCGAGTCCTCGGATGACCAGGTGGTCCTCTCTTTGCGCGTACACACCCGAGTGCTCTCGACTTTTTCCCTCGCTTCGCCTGAGCTCCTGATGATCTCGACGTCGAATCGAATCCACCGACCGGCCGTGGACTCCTCGCTCCGGCTAAACGATCTCCTATCTGCTTCCCAGAAGCTCCTTCCTCCGCGATCCGTCGCGATTTCCCTCCCTGATTATCGCCACGGTCGTATATGGCCTTGCGTTTCGCCTCTCGCGTTCTACTCGCTTTCATCTTTAGCGTCTTTCGCTCATTCTAGGATCGCTCGATTTAGAGCAATAGAACCGTGGTTAATAAACAGTACACGAGCAAATCGAGTAAATGGAACGTAAAAAATTATCCAAGGTCCTTGACCATCATCGTCGCGAGCTCTACCTTTATTTCCGTCCGTGCCCAGTCGAGCCAATCGAGTTGTACTATAAAGAAGGAGAGATCGGCGCGGATGTTTGCGCTGGCGATGGATGGAGCGTAAAAAAGTCGTATCGAGAAATCAGGATCGGACCTCGAGCGACCAGAGGCGGGGAGCAACCTTTCGTTTTGACGCCTGAGCGGAATCCGCTCTCTCGGCTCCTCGCAAGATATTTCCAATATCGTAAAACCATTAATTACCGAGTGGACCGGTGTCGGTGTATCGGCTCTGCCTCCGAACGAACCTTCCTCTCTTCGACCTCCTCCTCCTCCATCGGTCGACTACTTAGGTGGCCGTCGCTGGTCGGATGATGTATTTCGGTGTTTTTGCTCGACATTAATAATAACGTCGCTCGGGCCCAGGCTCCGTAGTCGCTTCTCCCTGGTGAAAGGACCTCTTTCCTCCTTGGTTCATTACCGATCCCCCGCTTATCGTTTCCGTGCGTCGCGATCTTCCTCGTGCGCTCCGATTAATCGCATCTCGCGAGGGAATTTCCACGTCGGTGTTTAATCGAGCTTCCGTAGCATCGGTTGATGGGTTGAAAGATATTGAGAACTCTCTGAATTTCTCATTTTACACTCTCTATCTCAGTTCAGTGGAGATCCGAGCAGTCATCGAGACGTGCCTATATCTGTAGATCGAGAACGGTCCCCCGATGTGGTCGATCGTCAGTCCTCCGAAGGGCCGAGAGAAGGACCCGGCGATCTAGTCCTCGAGGGCGGAAAAGGCTTCGAATCGCGCGAATTCCTCCTGGCTGCCATCGAACTTGAAGCTTTAAAGAGCCAAGGAACGTCTGCGACGGCGGAGGCAGAGGGGGCGAAAGATAAAGCTAGATAGGATAGGAATCTGGTTGTCGATGAACGCCTCGGAACACGGTGTACGGAGAGTCGCGATCTCGTGCTTTCGTTCCCACAGTCGACGGGGACGTGGATTCCGCAGGAGATTCCCTTTGCTCGTTCCGCGGAAGACGGGCAAAGACGTGCTGGCAAAGACGGGGTGGTGGGGGGCGCTGGTCGAGGGCGGGAGAGGTGGAGACGTGCGCGCGGGAGCGCACTCGCGCGAATTCGGCTACCAGCCAGGGCCAAGGGAGACGGAGAATCGTCGGAGGCCCTATAACATGCCAAAACACCGATAATTCGACCGTGTGGTCTCGAACGTCAGCCGATATTCTTTCCCACGGATGGCCCTCGGAAAGGACGACGAGATCCAGGACCCGCCAAAAGGGATTCCTGCCATTCCCGGGCAGGCTGTGCCATGGCAAATACGTCCGGGGACCCACCTTCCTCCCAATCGCAAAAACGATAAATTAGTTGATTTACTCGCCCGTTTTTTATCGGAAATAATTCCTGCCCCCTCGTGGACGGGGTTTCATCGGGGAGTGGAAGATTAGCGCAACAGGAAGCACGCCGTGCTTCTTTCTCCACCTCTCGTTGTCCGTCGTCCTTTTTCTTCGTCTTTTCGTTTCCATCGGCTGGTTGTTCCCTTTTCTTTCGCTCCTCTCTCACCGTTTCTCCACCCCGTCACCGTAATCGTTTACTTTAACCTCTCTTCCCGCTTTTTGCCAGCGCTCGGGCCCCATCCTCCTCGCGAAATTGCAACCAGGTAGCGCGGCGCACGAAATTAATCGCGACGATTTCTTTTTGCCGCGCTCCACCGACGAAAGAAACCTGATCCTGCCGGACGATCGGCCTTCTGTTTTATCAGTTTGCCGTTATTAACCGTGGCTCGCTATTTACATTAGCCTCGTGTAATTTCTGCAACTCGAACGACGCACGGTACATCCATGACGAACGACTTCCGTTTTAGTTTTGTAGAAAACAAAAACTGCGTAGCGCACAGAGATTGCTACTGCGCTTACCAGCGTGTCATTTTTGCGGCGAACGACGAGGCATAACAGCGGAGTAAATATAGTAAGCGCGATGATCACATTCACTCTTGTGGATGAGCGTGAATGATAACTGTTTGGAACCCAGCAAGCGATATCCAACAAGTGTTTAGTCTACGTTATGATAGCATTCGACTGCATAAAAATTCTCAGAATGGACATGTCTGGATGCGAGGAGATGAAACGTGACTGTCCAGCGAAACTGGTCGCATGTAAATCACCGAATCGATAGCTGGTGGAAAAAGTCCAGAGGGGCAAAAATTTTAAAATCATTTGGATGCGCTATTTCTTCACTGTAGGAAGCGAACGAGTAAAGAGTGTCTCGGGGTCTGGATAATCGGAAAGGAAACGACGAAGGCGGAACGATGGAAAGCTTAAGGGTTACTAGAAGTCGTGGGGAACGATAAAATCGGGGCAGGAAGGCGGGCGAAACGGCACGCGGCGCGTCGCGTCGCGGCCGATCACACGCGCGTGGCATCCCTGATGGGGTCCTGTTCACCGAGTGACACGAGCCCCTGTCTCCCGGGGGCCCTCGATTGTCAACCTCGTGGACTGAATTTCGTATTCGTCGAGCATAATGAGCCAGATTCGAGCTTCCTCGAACGAGACGAATTCTCCAGTGAAACCGTGAGAGGACCTCGTTTTCTCAAACTGTCTCGATTCTTTACATTCAATGGAGCCAAACTCGAGACGTGGAGGAACCAAGAATCGATAGAATCAGGATGAGTACTTGCTCTTCATAAAACTAGATTGCCGTAGCAAGAGTATCATTTTAGCCAACGTTCCAGGATCTACAACAGCCCGAAAGACATTGGCGCACGCGAGTTCCAAATGTCGAGGAGAGATCCTCAGCGCTTGGAGGCCTCCTCGAGGACGATCCAGCATCCGTGTAACATTCCGTAGCGTGGAACGAGCCGGACGCGTGACGGTATGCGTAATAATAGTAAAACTGAATGAATTCACGGTTGGTCCCGCGGCATATCTCGGTGGTTCTCGGACCAGTCCTGTCGACGCGTCGGGGGAGGAGGAGGCGGATGAGCAGCGGGTAAAAAGCTCCCGAGGGAGGCGGTCGCGGTCGCTGCCGGTGCTCGAGTGACCGTGATGGAGACGAGGGGGTGGTCGACCGAGATCAAACGCGCCGCCGTGAGAAGTGGCCCGGCTGCTCGAGATTCTTGTCTGCCAGGACACGCTGGGAGCCCCCGAGCGCACCAAGAATTTGTTGTAGTATCGCGACGAAACTTCTACCCTTCCTGGTGCCACCTGATCCCGTCGAGTGTGCGTCCACACCCTGCTAAAACCATCGACCGAGACCACTTCGAGCAGGTGTCACGGTCGGTGCCGGAGTTTCTCCTACGAGGGCAATAATTAGGACCTAAATTTTCGCTGGACCAGGCGTGGGTTATCGATTTCGACGTCTCTCCCAGAGGTCCACTTTGTCCTGGTGTAGGATCCATGTGGGTCCCTAGCGCAAGGATCGATCGAACCGACCGTGGACCGGTTCGATCGATCTGCAGCCTCTTCCGAGTGGCTCGAAACCCTCTCGGCCTTCGGAGGCCGAGAATCGATCGAACGTCTGGCGAAGCTCGCAGGCGCGAGGTCGCGATCGTGGTCGATCGACCCGCGGACTCTCTCGGAATGCGCTTACAACTGGAAATACCGATCGTTAGGGAAGAAGGAACGAGGACGGGAGCGTGGAAAAAGGAGATGCAAGAGGTTTGGGAGGGGGGCGGGGGGGTGTAGTGTCGGAACCATTAGCGCGGATGCCTGTTCGTATGCGGTCAGAATCCTTTTATCCCGTACAGAGATTCCTGCGGGATTCCTGGGTTCGTTATCATCGCGTGCAGCAGCGCGCAGCCGTGGAGAAACGAAACAAGGCAGAAACGTAGGAGGAAGGAACGCGATGGGAAACGGCCGCGGGGGTGGAAGGGGTAGGCAAACCGAGAGGAAGAGAGAAAGAGCCGAACCAGTCTTCTTCGGGGCACGGGCCTCCCACGATATTCGCCTCGGCGAGGAGTTATGAAGTCGTCCAGCTGTGGAGAACCAGTCAGCTATATTTCGCGGGGATAGCTCCGCGCCTCGTGCTACGGCCAGACGTCGAATGGTCTCGCGACGTCGCCCTGGGATGGGTCCGACCTGAGAGTTTCGAGTCCGCTTTCGCTAGGTTGAAAACCTTTCCGTATTTCGACGATGCTACCACGCATCGAAGGCTTTTGTCTTCGACAGAGAAAGTAACAGAGTACGTTGGGTTGGATGACGGGAGACTTGGAAATTCGAGGAAAAGAATGCCAGCTTTCAACTCGACTACGTCTTTATTTGTCCTCTTCTTATACGGTCCATCTTTATAAATTACAAAAAACAATCTCCAGACTTATCTTCTTATTGTGCGTACAAATGTAATCACCGATTTTTCTCGAATCGAGAAGGTAGCCGAGCATCTAACACTGGGCTAATGGGTCTCCCTAAGCCTAGACAGCGCCGCGCGAGTCGGAGGGCTCGTTTCCGGGGGGTGAGTACAGGCGAAGAGACGTACAAAAATAATTTACCCGCCTCGCATTTTGGAGCGTATTTACCGTCTCAGGAGCGTCGATTATTTACAACGAGTATTCCTAAGCGCGACAATTCGACGAACGCGGTGCCAAAAAAATATACATACATATTTATACATTCGTATATTTATATTTATATATATAGCTATAATCTATGCGTATATACAAGTACGCGACCCAGAGGATCGAAATAAATAACGAGTCTAATGTACCTCGCGCGCATTCTGAAAAAAAAAAATGACGCGAGGCGAGTCCGAAAGCTCCGGATTATCCGGAGCGACATAGTAGAAACGACGCATCGACGGAGCAAGGGTTAATCGTATGTACAGTGAAACGACGAGCGTCTCGTTCTCTTTACTTAGCTATATTAATAAGATTCTAAGCTCACGATCGCGAACCGCTAACAGCTCGACGCTTCTCACCGCCTCAGTCTTTGATACGCGTTCGTGGAACGTCGTAATGTATACGTACCGCGAGAAGCTGCGAAGAATGCCCCTGAGCGACGTTCGCTCGACGAAGTGGCTCCACGTTTCCGTAAAATTGCGTTTCCAAGATAGCAACGCTATCGATTTTCAGTCCAAGCGATACGAAATCCTGACCGAATACCTTTTCTAAAAAAAAACTCTGCTCGCTAGATCCCCTCCAGAGGCATTCTTTCTCCAGCTCGTCGACGTACGCGGTTTCGCATAATACTGGGATAGGAGCCACTCTTCGCGAAAGCTCCGACACGCGACTCGACTCGATCAGCAGAGTTTCGCGGTGGGATCACCTGGACCACCTTGTCTGGGAGTTGAGAGACTACGCGAAACGTCCTTCGCCAGGAAGGAGGTAGTCTCTTCGAGAAAGGAAAGGACGAACGGAATGGATGGAAGGGAGCCTAGAGGCACGTGTGTATCGTCTTTTTGAACCTGCAGAGCTGACACTTGACCTCGCAGCACCAGTGGAAGATGCAGGCACATCTCTCGACGACGGTTACCTCCTGGGTCTTGTAACCTCTGCCGCAGCACATCAGGTCGCAGCCGTCGACTCCTATGCTCGTGTCGTTGCATTGCCTGCCGTGGGTGCCCAGGATCCCCAGTTTCGGGTTCTTCTCGCAGAACGGCGGCGATGGCTCCAAGTAAACGAGATCCTTCGGTCCGGGTGGCTTGTGTTCGGGGTTGTACGGCTTCAGTTGAAAGTTGTACCTGTGACGACGACCCAGACCCTCCCTGTGGCCGTGCACGGAGTTGCTGGCCGAATTGCTGACGATCGCGTTCCCGTTTCCTCGTACGCGATCCGAGTTGCTCACCATCACTCGAGATGCGCCGTCGAAACGATCCTTCAGGTTGTCACCGACCACGCGGAAGTTGGGCAGCCGCATCCAGCAGGTCCTCACGGTGCAAGAGCCGGACATGCCGTGACACTTGCACTCCTCCCTCATCTCCGAGGACACGTGCTACGGTAAACGAAAGACGGCTCGTCTTAGTTTGTCGCGAACAGGAGGAAAGGGTGCCGTCGACTCTCCTTTACAAAAGAATTTAGTCGGATCAAAGGAGCACTCACCGCTCTGCCAGCCTCGTTGTTGTGCAGATTCATCTTCTCGCGCAGGTTCCGCCCGCGCTCCCCGGTATCGACGAACTCGCGGGAGAACTTGAAGCCGTAGCCGATGTTGTCCGAGCAGCCACCCCATTCCCAGTCCCGCGACGCGGATGGTGCTCGCGATTGGTGGGTATAGTCGCAGGAGCACGACTGGATGCTGCCCTCGCTGCACGCTCTCGCGATGCTATGAGTCACGGCCGCGCTCGTGATGGCGTAGATGAAGGCGGTCTCACGACATCCTGTAACAAAACGACACCGTCAAGTCTTTCTTGGACGAACCCCAGCCTCCTCGCGCGTTTACGAGCGAATTACTCGGAGAATTGATAAAACAGTTGACGTTCAACTGGGGATTTGGATAGCAAGATTCCATCCATCGTATTTACCCTACCCCGAACGATCCAATTCTACCAACCCTTCCACTCGTGAACGCAACAAGGATCTATAACGACACCCCTAGAGATTGCGTGTGCATTCGTGTGGACAAAAGTTTCGCGGTGGTCGGTAACGTGGGAGGCGAGCGAGCGAGCCAGTGACGTCAGGGAACGTCTCAATCCTTCGCCGTGGACTACCTGCGGGATCTCTACACCGCGCAGGTGTGGAAGGAACCGCAACGAAGAAGGAGGCGCATCAGGAATCCAACGGGGACAGAGAGAGACGGAGGGAGCGAGCAGGAGGAGAAGGAACTCGACCTTAACCTCAAGTGGGCTGACCCGAGAGGCACCTCGAGAGCTTATCTGCATGAGGCGCAGGTGCCTGCCGGCACCTTTGCCGACCTGCCGACCGTGGTATCGCGAGCCACCTGAGAGGAGGGGCCGTTTCGCAAATTACCACCTTTATCGTCCCACGGATAACGCGACCTTATCGCGCGTCGTGACGTGGAAGTTCGATGAACGGTATCGCTAGGCATCGAGGTGAGTTGGCAGTAGTCGGTACCCCACAGTCGAGTCTTTGGGAATTAATGCTCGAGGAAACAAGTAGCGCAGACTTTTCTTTTTAGAGAATGTTTATACGTATCCTCGAGAGTGAGAAATTTTAAATCGAACCACTACGAGAACCGGAATCGTACAGCCAGTGCAACCATAAACTTTTTGAATAACCTACAACGTATCCTCTTGCTAACTACAACGGAATCAAATCGGATCATTCGACAGTTCTCCTCGAATATATTCTCGAGAAAGTCCTTTCTCTGAAATGACAGGGGTATGAACGTTCTTAAAAAAGCCTGTATTCCAGGTGGCAAACTCCCATTGAAGGGATCCAGGCGAAATCGGCTGGGAATGAGACGTCAAACGGCTCGATGGCCGAAGAAAAGAAATCGGACGCAGGGGAGATAATCGAGCGCGTCCAATTTCGAAGCGAGATCCGCGATTCGTCACGAGTGTTTTCCGCGCGGGGCTACCGCACTCTCGGGTGGGCTTCGCGAGGAAAGAAAGGGAGCGAAGGTAAGAAAGAAACCATTTTCCCTAATCCCCGTCCAAGGTGAAGACCGGAGGCGAAAAGCGGTCAACGGAAGCGACGCAGTCCTTTCCAAACCTCGAGGCATACCTCATCCAGGAACGAAGAGGATGGTCGAAGGAAAGCGAGAGATTTACGCCGTTCCACCCTGTTACCGCGTTGGCTCCTCGACCTGTCTCCTCCAAATTCCGTCTGTTCCAGATATTATTCCTCATCATCTCCGGACTGCCATAACCGAGAGGATTACACGGCTGGTGGGGGTTTTTCTCGCAAAAACGCGCCACCGTGGAGTCCGTGAATTCATCTCGTCTCTTTGGACGCTAACGTTCCCGTTATGTACTATGTAGCTCGACTCGAAGAACGTATCGTTTCACCTACGGATATTTGCCTTTCCGATAACTCTTCGAAAAACTTCAAAACCGGTCGATTTTCTCGCGGGGACTTCACGTTTCTTTCTCGGAAAGTTTGCCTTTCTCGAGCGAATCAATATTTTAAAAAATTCTCGGGTGAAAGGGAGACTTCGAAGCGAACGATCCTTTTCCTCGAAGATTTTACGATCGTCAAATAACCACACGGCTGAGATAAGAGAGTCCGTTCGCCGCGAGAACGATTCCCGAAGCGAACAATCGTTATCGAGACAGAAAAGTTTGAGAAAGAGAAAACCGCGGCTCGATAATCTCGTGAGAGCCATTGTTTGTTCTCGTTTGACGTTCGTTTTATCGGCTCGTGCAAATAGCACGAGCGAGGCGGAGGCGGTGCCCCAGAGCAAACATCATCGATGGAAATTCCTGGCTCGTTTGCCGGGAGGATCGCCTGTTTGCGCGTGGAAAAAGAAACTTTCGGAAATTTTTCGGAGAACCTACTGTACGTGTAATTTTTTTACAACGTCCCTGTAGAACGCGTCGCGAGCGAGCAGCCATGCGTTGCTATTTCATTTATTTCTTTGTCGCTCGAGTAAAATGTTGCCAGGACGCTGCTCGTCAGGTTCGAGATGGGGGCTGGCGACATCATCGCGACGCAAGTTTACGAGGGACGTTTGCGTCCGCGGTGAAATTCCAGGGGGACGATAGCATCGCGAGGAATTATTGCTACCGTTGCGAGGATCTTCTCGGGGTCCGTGACGCCGGAGGAAGCGACATAGGATCGAGAAGCGTCGTCGTAACGCGACGACGTCGATCCTCGAAAAACTGCATCGACTGGTTGAATGCAAAAGTGGCATGGTTGTTCCCGCAGAGCGGGGCAGAGGGGTGCGAAAACTCGACCGCCATATAGGCCGTGGCCTCTCGCGGGAACTCGTACTCCGAGACCGTGGAAGCAAACAAGATGTAAAAATCACGGAGGACCGATGGATGGGGGGGGGGGGGGGGCAACAGGCCCATTGGCTCGCGGCTCACGTTTTCGCAAGAAATCGTGGCGTGCCGTCGACACATGTACCCCATCATAGGCCGCGATTTATGGCGGTGTAACGCCGTCGCAAAAACCTCGAACCGGGTCTCCGTATAAGACGCGACCCGCGCCACGCTGCTCCGCTATCGATCGAATTTATTTATTTATTTATCCGGGGGAAAGTTCCATTATTCTCTAAAGAAACTTACTCGCGAAGATAACGGTAACCGCGAGCGCGATGGATGACGAAAAAGTCGCGCAAACACTACGAATACACAAATTGATCGTTACGTCTCGTACGTACTCAAGACCCCCCCAAAAAGGTCCATCTCTGGGAAATTTTAACATAAATATTTTACGGTCCAATTTGGGATACCAACCACATAAATTTCAATTTCCGGAGTCATTCGTTCGCTTTAAACATAGCTCGAAACCCCAATCGAAATGTTCATGGACTTTCTAGCCGTGCATATTATATGTTTGCACAGACCAGATTAGCCAGGTATTTTATTTGTAACATTCCTCGGACGATATCGTTGACTGTCCACCGGATGCGTGCTCGCGTTCGTTCCCGCGGCTTCGTTCCGCGTTCGTTTCGAGCGGAATCGACGCCGTGGCCGTGAAATCGACGGAAACGCGAGCTGCACGGAGGCTCTCGCGAAATTCGCAGTTTACCGAGCAATTAGGCTGCGGAGGTTGGCCGAGACCGCTTCCACGCGAGTACCAGAGGTACCCGAGAGGGCGCACGTCCAGGTAGAAGGCGAGCGAGAAGAGGACCGAACCAAACCGAGGATAGACACCGATGCGGTAGGTGGCTCTTGGCGGCGAAATGATTACAGGCCGCAAACCTACTCACTACCAGCTATAATATCGAGTACAAACGCCTCCAAAAGTATCCCGTCGATCTTCCACCTGGGACACCCTGACAGATCTCGCCTCGCTGGAAGTATCGCGATGGTCGCGTCGACGCAACGCGCCGGTGTACTGGAATTAGACACCCAACGAGGTACGATAACCACGATTATTTCTATTTCTATTCACTTCGATCGTAAGTGGAGCGAAATTAATCGTAACACAAGTGTACGATGATATTGGAAGACTAGCTGCATGCCGCGGTTTCACCCGTGTGGAATACTATGTTACTAATGGATAGCGTAGCTTTTTATTAACGAAACAATTTTTTTAAATCCAACAAAAGAGTTACATCGCGTCGAAGCGTTACCCATCACAGAACGATCGACTAGAAAATATCACGTTCACATTTGTCACCGTCGTTGTCGAAGGGGTTAAAGAAGCGGAGGTCGCGTGTGAAAGGGAAGACGGGCACGACGGGAAAAAGAAACGTAGAGATCACGTCGGCCGTGTAATCGAGCAACCCCGCATAATCCGGAAACGACCGTTTAGGTTCGGCGCACGACGACCAGTCTGCTCGATCCCCTTCTCGATCTCCAAATACGACGAGTACGCGCGAGCATTACGGATCGACGATAGCGATCTGAGTTACCCCCGCGCGCGAGACTCGTACCGATCTAATCTCGAAAGATCGCTTCGAAGACAAAAGATGCAAGGGGACCGAGAGAGACGCGCAGAGAAACTCGTTCGAGGCGCGAGGGGTGAAAGGTCGAGGTCCTCCTGGCAACCGACTAGGAATCTCACCCGAGGAAAAAAAAACGAAAATTTCCTTCAACATCCATCTGCTCGATTCTCCCTTTTAACGATCCAGAGTTAGGCACAATTATTATCATTAATATATAGGAAATTATTCCACAGATAAATGCATATCTTCACAAGTCTATAGTAGGTGGTTGTCGAATTGAGTAACCTGGTCCTTTCCGAAGTCGGTTAAAAATATTGTGTACGTATTACATATCAATGAAATGAAAGAAACTTTTGGGACAACCTAATAATTGAAATTCGAATGAAACCACCCTTCGAAAACCCAGCCTGTACATCGAATAATTTAATACGATAATAGCAAATAGATCCACGACCCAGGACGAGGTGTATCAGAAGGGGATGCTAATACGTCCATCCAAACCCAAAATACGTCCATTACGTGCATCCATTAAATCGAAAAAGTGGCATCTGCTTGTAGGAGAAGTTTAAAAATCTGCGCCGGTCGGGAGCCTGTTTTGGTCGTCTTTATTATAGGGAAAACTATTAGGAGCAAAGGCGCGTAACGCGATAGGGGGCGCCGTTGACAAGGGGGGCGGCAGGAGGGCGTCGGTGCGTGGCGTCGCGGCAAGGGTTAGGCTCGTCGGATTAACGCGCGCGCGATCTCTTCTTCTCGCCGCTATTTTGTATCCCTGTGCTTCTTTTTTTCGGTTTTACTGCCGCGATAAGTGGCCATATGGGGACACTGGATGCGATGGGGCGGGAGTCGGGGCCCGAGCGAAAAAGCTCGGCTTACAATCGCCTCGACGAGATCTAAAAGAGCCGCAGGGGAGCCAGAACTGGTACGAGAAGGTCCATTATCAGGTTGCAAAACATACATCTGGTCGGGTGAGGGCACGTGCCCGGGGCCTTCTGACCAAGGGCACGCCCCTTTCCGATCCCCCTCGTCCCTCCTGTTCTTGATTCTCGACCCTCTACTCCACGCAGCAACCCCACAGGCTGCCGACACCCTGTCGTCTTCGAATGATCTTCCGGTCTAGCTGCTCGCGAGCCCATTCTCGCCACGAAATCCCGAAAACCAGCTTGTGGATGTTTAGGCGGACTCTCTTAATCCTTTGCTTCGGTATTATGTATACTCGCGAGGGGACACGCGATGCTTGTACCGATATCCCAATTACAACGTTACTTTGCTACGGGTGGTATTTTTTGGAAATTATGGAACAACTTTCGGTTCAAATTGTCGCTTTGTTTTCGTCGGAAAAATATACAAACCATCGTCTTCTGTTCGACAGAGAGCCTACTCGCGCGAGACTACCCTCTCGAGGAAACGGTTAGCTCGACGGAGAACCTCGGTGCGTTTCGTACCGGTGACCGATTTGCGCTCACGAGAAATTATCGCGTACTCTTAACTAACACGTAATCTAATTACGCATACTTTAATTATGCGGTCAAAGGGTTAGTTTTCTACGGTGCTTCACGAATCGATCGACTAACGATATTACCGCGTTGAAAGTCGAGCACGGTAGGTACGTGTATAGCTCATACGACGATCGCCTCGATTATCGATGACGTATCGCAATCGCGACAGACCGCGACCCATTTCGACGTGGTCGGTACAAGAAGTCGCGAGATAAGCCTGTCGAGACGTGCATCCACGCGTCCGATAGGGATATCGACGTCTACGGACTCATCCATCGCAGACTCAACGTTACGAACTAGTCATTTCTCGATCCTGGATGCTTTCCTATATCGATGATGGCCTTGTGGTTCACGGGACAAGTGTCTCTTCTAGTCTTGGTCATCTTTAATTTTTTTTAGCGACTTTATTTGTTGCATTACGATTGAGAGAATAATAAATCATCAGTGTCTCCCCTTGAAGAAGACAAGTTTACCTTTTCATTAAATAATCGAACGTTACTCTGCACGTGGGCATCGCCTACACGTTATCCTTCGTGTACACCAGAGAAAAACATCGTTACGGTTTCCATATTTTATGGCGAATAAAGTCGTTAAAAAAAATAAGATAAAATTGACGCGAGCTTGGCTGTCCTTCCACCACGCTCAGCGAGTCCTCGCTCTCCGTCTCTTTTCTCGAAACTCGTCTCCTGTAAATCTCTATCGGGAATACCGGTTGTCGCAGACGACCACGGACAATGGGCTGTTTTTTGGAACGTGGAACGAGTCCACCTTATAGTCCGTTATATATACACACGCGCGCGTCGTTTTATCACGAATCTCGATCCTTCCTGGCAACGTTGATTCGGAGTAGCAGCCTTCCTTTCGGGCCCCTTCCCTCTATCTCCCTCTGTCCCTCTGGATCTCGATCTCGACGTCTTTTCGACTGATCGTCTTATCGAGAAGAGCTCAAAGAAAAATACCGCGACACTCGTACTCGCAATGAAAGCCAGAAGCGACAAATAAAGAAATTCGATCTTTGTGGAAACTACGTTTACGCGAGGGCACAAATGTTTTCGCGTTCGAGCGGTTAAAAGTGCATTAGCAAGACAGTTCACGGTCCAATTAGCAGGAGCTCCCATCGGTCGTAATCTTCCACGTTAATCCAATTAAACCATTAGCATCGGGTATAGGGGCGACTAATTTCCGATTTTAACAAAGCGTCGTATTCAAAGGTCAGAATTATCTGCGTCGAGTAGCGTGTATTCTGGAAGCTCCTTTTTAATCGTCCATTATTCTAAATTAGATCAGATAAACAGAACAGCATCGTCCTCTGAATTTCACCATAATGAACGTCAAATTGCTTAATAATTTCGTCACACAATTCCCCGCGCCGCGAAACAATCTCCGTGAAGAAAAAAAACAGGCTTTGCCTAACGCGTAAGCTACTTTGTTCTAATGGCCGTCCATAGATGGACAGAAAAAAGAGCCAAGCTGAA
The DNA here is from genome assembly GCF_026283585.1 of Hylaeus volcanicus. Taxonomy (NCBI): domain Eukaryota; kingdom Metazoa; phylum Arthropoda; class Insecta; order Hymenoptera; family Colletidae; genus Hylaeus; species Hylaeus volcanicus. The sequence goes on along the minus strand of NC_071976.1, from coordinate 30,647,057 downwards.
AAGAGAAAGGAAAACGTGTGCTCACCTCTGTCGACGATCTTGCCGAAGAGATTTTTCCCACGGAGGAAATTCTTGGTGGAGCAGTTCCATCGCCGATTGCGAAACTGATGCTGGCACTCGGCGATCGCCTGGTTCGCGCCCCTGGCGACGGCCATCAGCACCCCCGGGTTTTCCCTGGCCAGTTTCCTCTGCTTTCTCCTCAGGGTCGCGTAAACGGTGGGATCCATGTGCAGGGAGGCTGGCGACATCGGTAGAAAATTGTTGGGCTCTCCCGCCTTGGCTATTCCCCTGTGAAAAATAAGTCAGTCGCTGCGTTTAGTTGCCATATCGAAGAAAAGTTTTCTGGAAGACAGTAGGATAAACTAGTAGGATAAAAAAAGCTCGAGCTGTCGCGAAGACGTCCCGAACACCTCTAGGGGGTTTTGGAAAGGGAACACCCACGCGAGGGCGACGAAAAGCGTTAACGAAGCGCTTTGACACCATGGGACGAAAGGTATTCTAATAAACAGAACCCTTCGGATATGAGAAGCTCCGCGAAGAAAGCGATACATTTACTCGCGGTGCAAGAAACACCTTCGGAGTTAAGGTTTCCCGAGAAAGTTTCGATATCCTTGGTACAACTTTAGCTTATCGGAATAGGTTGCCAAGCCTAGCAGCTTAGCATTTAATAACTACATAGGTGGAAGCTCAGCCTGCTAAGTGCACAGGACCGAATAAGATATCCTGCTTGGAGGCCTCGGGGTAAATCGGCGTAGTTTCGGAACGCGGATGAAGACGTCTAACGGGTGGGGTTACGTGTAACGGTACGATGACCTTTGGCGAATCATCGATCCGTCATTCGGGAGATCGCTGATCGGTTTCCACGGCGCGAATCGCGCAAACTCGATCGGGTCTCGCGTTTCTCAATGGCCTGGAGGCGATCGGCATTTCTCGTGCGTTCGGTCGACGCTAATTTGGTTTGCGCGTAAAAACGACGCGCTTGGAGTGCTCCGAGGAGAGAGAAAGAAAGACAATGGGGAATTCAGGGGCGGGAAGGGAGAGAGAGGAGGAGAGGGAGAACGGAGAAGGATTAGTTCGAAAGACGAAACTGGTTCAACAGTTTCGGTCAACGGTAGCCGGGTATATATAAATCAAGCTGCCGCGCGAGTTCAGCCTGCGAAAGAATTCGCGTCTCGATCGATCGAGCGTCGCGCAGAAAAACGCTTAACAGCGTTCTGCTCGCGTCCCTTCGTGGGAAGAACGTGCAAACTTTAGAGAATCGCATCGCGCGCGGGACCACGACCGAAATCGCCTCGTCTTCGCTCCTGGCTTCGAATCGGCCGAAAAATTTGAACGGATCGCGAGCCAAATTCAGTCGAATAGGTTACTTTACTATCGCTTACGATCTGTAGCGCGCAAATCACGGTAGGAAGTTTACTGTACCGAAACGAGTATACCAAAGTAAACGTAATAAACATTTGTTGTTTGTAAATCCAGAGCGCAGAATTTTCCTGTGTTTCCAGAAGTTTAGGAACCATAAAGTAGCGGTTAACGGTATCGCGCTACCCTATCGTGAACGTTCATTTTATGGGCGAAAAGATAGATTTCCCTGGTATTGTGAGCATCACTCAAGAGGCAATTTTTATAGCTCGCGTTGCACGGGTAATTATTTTTCCTACAGGAGTAGAGCGTGTTCGACGCAGGGTCCACATCGAGTAGTATACTAACGCTCAAAAGTGTAGGACCACCTATCGCTCCGAAACTTTAAGCTTGGGCTCCGAAACGTTTATATAATAGAAATATGGAACATCGAACGTCTATTCATCTTTTTATTCATTCGAGAAACGGGTTATACTATGTTCAGGGTCTAGATGAAAGTAGATGTCACCTGTTCTATTTAAACATGCAAAACACGGTCGTCCGTGTTTACGAGTGTTACGTAACGAATTTTTAAAAGCCAAGACAGATTCGGAGAAAAGGTCAATTAAATGGCCAGATTCGTCGACGATATTACACGCGGAGTGATTCCAGAAACTGGGCCGGGCTCCTTTCTAAGCGGAGGTAGAGAAAGTTGGTAGAAGGAAATGTTGCACGGTTTAGTAACAGACTATTTCCCTAGGATCGTGTTTTTTTTGAAAAGTAGGTACTCGTTGTTTTCTACGCGTCCAACCTCCACGGTGACTTGCATTCAAACTTTGTTATTCAAATCTAATGGGAACAGAGCAGGGATAATGCTATAGGTGCCAACGATGCTGGAATGGGATCCACTTTTGACGGTTAGTGTATCGCTCGCGAGCAGGGATCGGATCTCTCGTCGCCGAGCATAATAAACAGCTAATCACGGTCGTCGAGTCTCCGTCGACGCTCCGTTGTCAACGACTTTCCTGACGGCTAGCAGAGACAGTCGGGGCAGACGAGACAGACGTGAACCCAGGGTCTCCAACGCGAAAAGGCTGCCAGCCTGCGGCCGAGATTTCTCGTTGACACTCTCAGGCGCCGTGTAAATAAACCGAATCACGATGCACGCCGGCTCGTAAAAGCTCCGCTCCGAAGCTGGGCCAACAAGCTGACGAATTCGTCTTCTGGGAAAGTTCGACTCCGAATCGATTTTTTCGAAAGTCGATCTTCTGTTTAATTCGTTTTTACATTGGAGAAAATTAGTACAAGAAACTATTGGTATAATAGCAGACTAAGTGAGAAACGACTCAAGCCGAATTTGCAATTTAACAAAGGATATATTATGTTTGCAAGTCGTAATAAGTGCGAAATATAAATCGCTTATCTTAACAGAAACGAAAAGCATAAGGGGAAGGGCATCGAGAGAAACCTTAGGAACTCATAAAAGAAGACTTTCGAACACCTCGGGGTAATAAAACGCGCATCTCACTTTATCATTCGGAAGATCGTGCAGGACAGCGATTCTCGGTCTTCAAAATCGTTCTCTTTGTTTTACGAGAATCGAACGGATCCCAGATGGGAGATTTTGGCGGAACGGAGGAATTCGGGATCGGATCGGATCGCTCGTAATTAGTTTGGGCCGCATGCCAGGTTCCTGGCGTCATCGCGCCGCGGTTTCGCGTTGTTTCACGCGCTGCGGTAATTTCTTCCTGTCCTTGGCGAATCTCGCGCTCGCGCCCGCTGCTGGAGAATGCTTATACGACGATGCATTCGATAAGCGATGCCCATAAATAAGCAGCGCTCCGGACCGGTTAGGATATATCTATTGCTCGTAATTTACGTCGGGCAGAAAAGCTCAGGGACGAGTCTCGGACGGTACTGCTCGGTTCCTGGCTCTCTCCTTCCCCTGTGGTGCCCCTCCGTGGGCCCCATTCTAGCCCTGTCCACGTGTTTTCTGCCAGCGGACACGCCGCGACCACCGAAATAATTTATCGACCGGAGAGGGCTAATAACGACCCGGTGCCACGCGCTCCCAGTGACGATAGGCTGCATTCAATTCGCGCGGTTATCGCTGAATTATCGCCGGTTCGCGAGGAGGAATCGTTTACTTCGAATTCTCCGTGGGTCGATCTCGGGTATGGTAACAGGTTGCGCGGTGAATGCTTCTTTTCCTTTGCGCGATGAGATAAAGGCGGTGTTTCGAGTGAATCGCGAGAAACCTCTTTGGTGAGCTTTTCTATAAACGTTTACGTATTTTCCACTTTCCCTCCCCGCGTTTTTTTTTGTATTTTGTTTGCGCTCTACGTCACAGGACCAAAAACAACCCTTACACCATATCCCTCATCAATCCCCTCCGGCAACGAAGCTTCTTCGACAGATCCACCGCGCAGCGGCGGTTTCCAGCGAGGATACCGTTTCACGAATCAGCGATTCCGCTTTTTCCGAGTCGCAGCGTTTACCGGGCGTTTGTATCGGTACGGGGATCGAACTGTGACGGGACCACCCAGAATCGGCGCGGGATCGAGAACCGGGTACGCTAACGCGATAAGTAATCCCCTGTTACCGTTGGATATATTGCCGATCGGCTCGCGATATCTATTCGGTGAACGCGAGCAGACCAGCCGAGCCGACGTAAATCCGCCCGAAAAGTCAATCCACCTTTCGCCGCGTGGCGACCCGCGATAAATTACACCCGACTGCGAAATCCGCGTGGCAGGTTGGCCGACGTTCGCCGCGAATTCACCGTCGTATTAGATTAATTAATTCGTAGGCAATAATTACCTGCGCGTGGCCGCGTCTTAAATCATACCCGCGAGGCTCTGGAAAAGCGATCCAGACGGGGGGCCCCTCGAGTGATTTATCGCCTAGGCGGTTTATCGTTATGTGGATATTTCCGCGACTATCTCTTTCGGTTGTAAACGGGACACGGCCGTGTCTGCGCGGGCGCACACACGCGCGCGTTATTTATTACCCGGCTAATGAAGTTAGCCATTATCTAATATCCCATCCAGCGTTTTCTTGTTCCTACGAGAAATCACTGGCGGATCGAAACGCACCAGGCCCGTGGCTTATGATTAATGGATTAATAAGAAGGCGCGCGGTGCGCGTCGCTACCACCGTTGGACCCCGATAAAAGATCACAGACGACAGGTGTTAACGCGGCTATTGGCCCCGCGCGGGGCAATTAACTCGCAAAGGTTAATTCCATTCCGCGACGCTCGTGGGCGAGCGTTGCGAAAATCCATTTTCCCGACGGATCGCGGAGGTGGCTAAATCTGGAGAGAAATCTTGGCTGAGATGCGAGAGACGAGCAACTGTTTACTCGCCATCGGAACTCGAAGATCGATTATGGAATGGGATTAGAAGATAAGGGCGTATTATCTTGTAATTGCGTGTAAGTTAGCCTTGCTATCTAGAAACGTGTGCTTTTATTATGGTGTAACATGTACATGCGTGTAAATAAGTAGGTTTCGTTAGCGGAATACATGATCTCGTGGTTGTTTATTTGAAAACTCGACTGGTTGGTGTTAGTAGGATAATTTATCTTCCTCACGCTGCATCAGGAATATACATTTGCTGGTTACTCTGTTGCAGAGCACACGCTTGGTTCGAAACGTCTGTAGTTGAGTCTAAGTAGTCGAGGGTAACTCTTCCAGCGGTGAGAAAACATTCTGTCCAGGATGTTTCCACGAAATAGGTAAATAACGTTTTATCTATCTTTAGTAGAACCGTCAAATAGTCGAAACCGATCAGGTCTCCTACATCAGGTCTCCTACATAAGTTGATGGATGAAAGTTTACCTGTCAGAAAATGATCTTTATCCATCACCCACTACACGCGTTAATATACCGTGATACATGAACAACAAATTTACAATAGTACGGCCTAATATATTCCGTCGCTGTCACAGAAAACAAACGAAGAAATTTCTCTCGACAAATGTAGGAAAAATATATAGGAGATAGTTAGATCTCGGGACGCGTTCGCGAAGCAACAGGAATTAAAAGAAGTTAGTCGACTCACCACCACATGGATCCTCTGCCACGATTCTTGTTCCTGGTGATTTCGGCGAGGGAGGCGTGTATCGCCACCGCGAGGGCCCCGATGATCACCCAGAGCCTCATCTTCGGTTCGCGGTCTCGAATCCTGTGGACGTTTCCCGATCGTTCCCTGATCTTTGGGGGCGGTCGCGTGCGAACTCGGGCGAAGCACCACGCACCAATCCGTCACTCACCCGGTCAAGAACATCACACGGTACTCTTCGTGAACGAATCTCGCGCACATAGTAGCGGGCAACGTTGAAACGTCTCGGCGATCCTACTGTCCACGGTCGACGTACGGTTTTACGGCTAGAAGATCGCACACTTGGAAGCAATTTACTCGAACGATCGGGTCCCCGCAAGCGTTTAAATCATCATCGAGGCCGGTCACTCGGGGAATTCCCGCAAGAAGCGTCCTGTCAGGGCCCTGCGCGTCCCGTCAGCTGTCAAAGCACAAGTTGGATCGCAAGAACCGCGATGTCGACGGTCCGAGAATTGAGTGGCGGTAGTTGGCGGTCGACGTCGAGAGCCTCACGGGAACTCACCCCCCGAGGGGCTTTTTTTCGAGGGGTGGGTGTCACCCTTGCCGTAGTCCTCGCCGAATCAGAGGTGGTGGGAGAGGCGCGTTCGCAGCCGCCAGGATACCTGGCAACCCTCCTTGACGCTTTCGCTCGGTCGGGATAATAATGGAGTTGCCTCGAGCCCTCGGATCGGTGTCCCTGGCGCACGAATCGCTCGGTTCCCCTGGTACGTTCCGTTTTCGTGTCCCTTGTCGTTGTTGCCTCGAGCACGGCTCTCTGGTCTCGCGTCGACGACACGTCCGGAACGGTCGGGTGCGCTATCGTCCTGTATCGCGATCCTCGAGAAAGAGTTGCGTGGTGCGCAACGGCAGCGCGCGGGCGCGCGATCGATCGACCGATCGAACGAACGAAGGAGCGAGCGAACGAGCCGCCAAGGGGAGCCCTGGCCTCGTCGTTTCCTTTTCTTGTCGATCTCGGGGGGTATGGTACCGCGCTTCGAGAACCAATACCCTTCGACGGACAAGTATAGGCCTCCGCTAGCGACTGCACGCGCTCGTCCACGGAAGAGCCGATCTCTCTTCAGAGAGAGAACGAAATCTCCCCTCTACGCCCCACGAATCCTCGCCTCGTCTCGCTTCTTTTCTCCCCCCCCCCCCTCCCCCCCTCTCCCTCTCCTCTCGGCTTTTCTAGCTCCTTCTCCTTTCGGTTCGAGCGCCGTCTCTCGTCTCTTCTCTGCCCTTTTCACCGTCCTCTCTACCCTTCCGTTTTCATCTCCGCTCCGTTCTCAGCTTCGCTTCCCCTCGAGCTCGAGAGATCGCTGGACCCCCCCAAAAGATCGAATCTCGCCCCGCCTCTAGCCGGCCAGCCTCTCTGCCCTTCTTCTGCCACGCGTTCACCGGTCAGCTCTGCTCTTTTCTGCCCGCTCAAGCTCGCTCCCCCTTTTTCCTGTAATCCCGGCTGCTCTTCTCTGTGCTTCGTTCGCCGTTTCGCGCTCCCAGCTCGGAGGCGGAATGAATTTTACTGGAATAATGCCACTACTCGACGCCAAAAGCCTCCCTCGAACAAAGTCAGGTGCGCTTTGTAAACCTTTGCGCTCGAAAAAACGTTTCGTTGCCATTGCGGCGTCGGTTTTTTGAGAGACGGAGTTGAAAAATGATTTTGGAGCCAGGTTCTTATGAACGGTTAGCGATATATGATAAGTACGCTCCGAATTTAGTGTTAGGTTTGAATTCAGCCCATCGAAACCTACGAGATAAGTTAGAAAAGGAATCAAAGAAACACATTTGAATCTAAAGATCGCCTGCTGATCCATAGTAGAAATACGACGATACGAGTGGCATAACGTTTACTTCGTTTCCAGGATTGCTTCCTTGCAATCTACCTGTGCAAAACTTCCTAAACATAATCTCCATTACTCGAAACACAGTATCTCTCCACAATTCAACTTCTACCACGACTATTGTCATTTATTTTCTCGAAGCCTCAGCTTCGTACTAAAACAGCAGCCCGCGGAAGAGTCTACAATTGAAGTAGCATCAAACGTGGGACGTTCTGACAAAAATTCTGCCCATCCCCGAGTCTGACAGACGTTATCTTTCGGAGTTCTCTGCTCCTCGCCGCGAGCACGTGGCTTTCAAGGGGAAATGGCGGGCGGTCCTTGCCAAGGCCACGCCCCCGCGGTTCCCCACCGCAGTCCTCGTGGTCATCGCGCAAGGAACTTTTGTCGAGGCTCTCCCACTCTCTGGAAACCTTCCCGGATATCTCCCACTCTCTCTGTTCCTTCTCTTCCCGCCCCCTCTCTTTGGCGCGCCGCTCTGTTCTCTCACTCGGCTCTTCGCGTCCTCGTCGGTTCCTATCGTCGACTCGCGGAGCGTCCCTCTCCGTTCTCCTCTTTTTTCATTCATCCGCGGATCTCCTTCCTCGTCGTCCGTCTCGCTCGCCGGTGGCTCGCTTCCCGCCAGTTTCCGCCACCCTTCCTTCGACGAGCAGGGACCACGCGGGGGGATGCGTGAACCGAGAAAGGTGGAGGTGCACATGCGGGCGTGCGCGCCTGTGTGGGAACCGCGGCTCGGAATGCGGGAGAGAACCAGCGTAGCCATGGAACCGCTGCCGCCACCGACGAGCTTTTTCCATGGCTCCTCTGCTAGCGTCCTTTCTTCCGGAGCGAATTCCGCCCGGGGAGACTCTCGCTGCTGGAAAACGCAAAACTAACCCTCTCGGGGTGACTAGCATCGTCCCTTTCGCGCGGTATCTCTTCTTTATGGTACCAGACGCACAGAAGACTAACGCTTAGACTCTGGATCTCCAAAATACCCGAATTTTCACGTGGTACCCCTTCTTTATGGCATCAGACGCTTAGACTACGTATCTCTAAACTCTCCGACTTTCCGCGTGTAACATTTCACCCCCACGAAGCACGGTACGTCCACCGCGAGAACAGAAAGAAACCTGAAACGGTCAAGCCGAATGCCACCCTCCCAAGTCGTACCACGCTGCAAACGGTACTCCTCCCGTGCAAACACCCGCGCCTTCCCGGGGAACGCTGAAATTTCGACGAGAAAACGAAAGTGCGGGCGAGGAGAGAGACACGGGCGAACGAGAAAGCGCAATTTACGGTCGTCTGGCAAAAAGGTCGGAGCGACGAATATTCGGGAACGAGGTCAGGTACAGTCTAGAGATCCCTGGGCGAAAGAGTTACGGAGATTGATCGGCGTAAATCGTCGCGGCGACGAGCGCGATTACGTTTTTGTCGGCGCGTGCCCGTTCGAGTCCCCTGGAAACTCGAGCAGGGAAAGGTAGACGCAGTTCGCCAGCGAAATCCCAGGCAATTATACGCGGGGAATGCTCGTCCAGAAACCCTCTGGCCCGCGTTCTTTCGCTCGCCGCCATAGTCGAGCCGTCGACGGCTGAAATTGATCGCTTAACGACGCAACGAAATGACGCGGATCGGCGGAAAAAGCGAGCACCTCGGTTACGTTCTATATTACCTTCGTTTACTACCAAACGGTAAAAAAACACGCTCTACAAACATTCGGTTCTTTCCAGGCCGGGGAGTGCGGACCAGACGCAGGACGGATCGATCTAGTCTGACGTTTGGAGAAACCTTAAATTAGCAAAGAAACTTGACGAAATTTGTGTGCCAGGTCAAGACTTAGTTTAGGGGAGAACGGGGTAATGGCGGTCAGCAGGCAGTGATGGTCGGTATTATTATTGCAAAACGACATGCTTGAAGTACCTACTCCTTATCCCAGAAATACTGCTTATTTCACTTTGCAGAATTTTTTTATTCAATATACCGATGGTCACCGTGAATTAGTCTCTACCTCCTGGTTCCAATCATCAAGGATCGAAGTCCCAATCGCTGCAGTTACGCTGGGAGGTCTTCTTCGAGGTTATGCGTCCGTCTGTTGAAACAATCACGACCATGTACGAGTCACGGGCGAGTAAGTCGTTAGCTGGCACGATCGCCGTGAGCGTGGCCGTGGTTTCGCGTGACGGACAAGTCCGTCGATTGGTCTGCTCGAGTCGACGCTTACGGTAACAACTTAATGCTGGCAAGTACCGCAGCCTTGCGCGCCTGCAATCTCCTGTGCTACAGCCGAAATTAGACGTTCGACGGCCACGCGATATACCTTCGCGCCATGGAAAATTATTTTATAGCCGACAGCTCGTGAGCTGGGATTTGGGTCTGGCTTGATTCTAAGAAAAAAAGTAGAATTACCTTTCGTTTTTATTTGCGACTCGCCATTTGCAACGAGAAAGTACAAATTGAAAGCGAAGGTTTTGGGTTTTCGAACCAGGTTAAGCAACGTTCTAACCCTTAGAAGCTTGATTTTCAAAATTAAATTGAAAAAAAGTGTAGAATTCGATTTAAAAGTCCGGTATCGAATTTGAAAGTTGGGGCATTCAAGGGTTAAGGAAGATCAATTAATGCAAGCACACGTTACGATTCTTCCAACATCCCTGCAGATGAATCATTCGTAGATCTGGACCGTCTATGGGTCCCTATAGCGACCGCGTGGAACTCCGTTGCGCTTCGACGAAAATAAGCGTACTACGTGTACACCGACAGATAAAAATAAGCGCAGTGATTCGGTCTGTTATCTCCACGAGTGGATCTGGCGCGTGGCTTTTAGCGCAGATACCCTTTCGAGACTCGGAGCCCTTAAATCAAATTGCTTATCGGCCCGTCTCGATTCTGGATTTAGAAGCTGTAGGCATAAATTATTGGAAATAGCAATATGCGATCGTGGCAGGGAATTAAAGAGGTTAAAGAAGAGGAACGAAGAGGGCTGATTATCTTTTATTTTAACGTGCGATCGAAGACAACGACGAGGGACAATTTTGCGACGCTTTAAGAGAAAACTTGCGACATTTCAAGAGGGAAACCTCGACAGGATTCCCTCTAACGGGAGTTTTGGCTGGCGAGAAGATCGGAAGCGATCGGAGGCAGCGGGCCCCGTCGGTGTCGGGGCGAGAAGGTGGGGCGGCGAACAGAAGAAGATGGTGGAGCAGGCGTGGTGAGCAGAGGTGAGGCGAGGCGAGGCGAGAGCGAGATAGCTCGTAAATCTAAAGGCCGTGTTCAGAAGGAAGGAGGCCTGAATAGGTGTAAATGAAGTTGCGGCCTGTGGCCCGCCGCAAACTCGACCGGACCACCCCGCATATTTTGTCTCCCGTGCGTGCTGGGGCCCCTGGAGCATCGGGCCCCGCGCCGTCTCGACTCCCGCTTTCACGCGCGGTGGCCCTACCTTTGACTCCGCGATAACAATGTCGCCGCTCACGACTCCCGGCCCCTCGATTTCCTTTCCACCCTCGACGTATGCGGTCCCAGAGGCGCTCGCAACCCCGTCGTCATGCCGCAAGACAATCCGGAATCTTTAAGCGGGTAATCCGATTTCACGGCCAGCCAGCCCCGAGCGTACGCGCGTGAAATCGATTTCTATTGGTCGAGAAGAATCGGGGCCCTATCGCGGGGTGGGCCTGGGTTACAGGGGAGATGTAGTTAGGAAGTTTGTATGCTCTTGTAATCGGTTCACAATTAGACTTGGCTACCACAGAATTTCGTCATCCTAGGCTACAGACCTCTGCTGATCATTTTTCAGATGCATCTACTATTGGATGGTGAGGAGAGGAGCTTAGTATCTAAATGGAAATACACGCATCGAGGGAAAGTGGGATGATGCAAAACGAGTAATGGCAACGCGTAAATCAAACGATTGAATAGAGGACGCGATAGCGTGGCTACGAAAAGGTGAAAAGTAGAAATCAATCGGAGACAAATGAAGATTCCGTCTTGCTCCTGTGTCCTCCCGCTAATCTTCTTTCTATCTCCCAGTGGTACGTACTTTTCTATCGCTATTCGGCGAATCCGAATCAGTGGACGCGAGCAAGGGTCTGCGTGCGGCAGGTGGGCTCGTTTCTTAGCAGCAGGAACACCGTCGGCCTCAGGAACAGCTTTCGAAGGATGGATTAGCTTAATATAGGTTAACGTTCATCCTCATTAACTAACCGAATAAACCGGCAACAAAGAGACGCAAGGTTCGTCGAGTACAAGGATACTCGTTTGTTTCGGATGATCCTCGAGCTTCGTTCAGGGGCGAAAGCCTTTCATCCTATTTTGGAGATTACTCTCACCGAAAGTTTCTCGTTCGAGGATATCGGTGTACACGAATTACCAACGTTTACGTTCGAGGAGCCACGAGCTGGAAACCGAGCCGTCATTCACGTCCAGAAATCGAGTCCTCGTTGTTTGGGATCCTAAAACCTTGGGGATGAAGGCGATTGTTATATTTTAAAAGCAGAGGCGAAGGGATGTACGCGTCGGTGTTAGAGGCGTAGTACTTTTCCTTCGAGCTTTACATCTAGATTTTACTTTTACAACGATGAGTGGAATGGTCTAGTTGCTTTTGACTTAAGGACTCATCGACGATTCGGCGGGATCATCTAGTATTTAGAACATCATGGGAAGGAAACAAAGTGTATAATACGTATAGAACATAAAGAGTCGAATCCTCGCCTAGGTGTGCGTAACGTCGTTCTGTTGGTCGGTGTGCGCGTGTGACCGTGGTCTACGACCACCCGGGACACCTACGAAAGGATTTCTGGGCGGAGTGCGAACGCGTCGGTGGACATCAAAGGACCCGCGAGAGGTAATTATTGTTTTTCGATGCCGGGCCAAGCGGAACCGTGAACACGGTGGCGCCTGGTGCACGATAGGCGCTGCCATTCTCACCCTCTCCCCTTCTTATGGCGCTGCTCTCACAAGCAGCTTTCATTCGGAAGACTATCGTTCAGGGCGAAGGGAAGAGGATGGATGAACCTGCTTTCCCGGGGCACTCCTCCGGCCACCCTTAATTAAGAGAACGCCATTTCGACTCACGAGCGATTCTTCACGGTCTCGCATTCCTGCGAGATCCTACGCGTCGCAAGGTCGCCGTCGTCCTAGAATTGCTCCGCCTCGGGGTCGACGTTGCGCGAATTCTCTCCCACGAACCACCAGCGGCACTGTGCCACTTTGAGGAGCTAGGTAAAATTTCAGACTCGTAACTTATTATTTTGATATTTTTTTTTTTATGATTTCAACAACCAGTGCTTCGACTCGACTCCAATTACAGGAATTTAGCAATGGCAATCAGCACCAACTGATTAGGACAGTTGTCTGCGATGAGGTCCGATGCTCCAACGATCCAGAATATAGAAACAACCAAATCCCAAGAGTCAGAGGCGTCCTCCGCATCCAAACGAGATTGATCCCGCTCCTCCCTATCTCGCAAACGGTTTTTGTCGCGCGGTCGTCCGCTGATTGCTCCCCCCTCCCGGTGTCGTTACATTAAAGACGTGCAAATGCCGGCACGTAAACGCCGCAAAACTGGTAAATTGCCCTGATATTCCGGAACAAACAACTCCCCGTGATTTTCCTCCCCGTGATTTCGCAAAAACATCGGGCGCGTGTTCTTCGCGCTCGATTTTGTCGGACTTGTTTTTCCCGTCGAAGAAACGAAGAAACGCCGCGAAGTTCTCCGGTTCCGAGAAAACTTCCAGGCATTCGCGGATGAAGAGATTCGCCACGCGGCTCTGACCAGGCAGGGAAGAAAGGGCGAAGACGAATCGTATTCCCGTTCGAATACGTACTCCGTTCAGCGTCTTCGTTGATCGTTCGTTTCTTGCCATCTCGAGCTCCTTCCCCGTCATTCGGACTTAATAAATACGTTACGTCGAACGTGTGACTTGTTCGGAGCTCTTCGGGCCCCGCGGACTGCTTCCACGGGTAAAGAAAACGCGTGCCAAGAGTCTGGCCTCTACCTGGGACCCTGGCCTCCGAGGAGCGTACCCGGAGCAACACCACCCGTGGGGCTTGCACGCCGAATTATCCCTTCTGTTATGGGCAAACATTTATGTATTTATTGCCGGACAAACGACTGGCATAATAACCTCACGGACGTGATCGATACGCGTTACTACTGCTTCGGGTTCCCTGAAGCTACGGGAACCCTGGCCCCTTGGGGGATGAAAAAAGAGAACCCCGGGGGGAACGGAAGGAACGAGACGCCATTGTGTCTCTTGTAAGTAATCGACAATTGCGTTCGCACCCGGTGTTCTACACCTTGGACCATAGTTTTCGGAGGGTCGGGAGACCATGGATGACCTGGAGAAGACAGGGAAAGGTCAACACGACGAAATTTGATGGTTTCGTAATGGAGTTGATCGCTGAGAGAGCTAAACATCTTTCCAGCCCTTACTAGCGACAATTGTGTTCGCACCCGGTGTCCCGAGTGTTTTGTGTTGTAGCTTCTGGGCGACCAGAGGTCCCAGAAGGACTTGGGAAGGGATGGGAAGGTTTAACTCGAAGGAGTACACGTAATTTGTAGTGGAACTGATCCCTGCGGGTACTAGAGTCATTCGAATCTCTTGCAATTGGTAATTGCGTTAGCATGTGTTGTCAGCTTTTTGGACCATAGTGTCTACAGGATCGCATGACCAAACAGGACATGGGAAGGAAAGAAAAGGGTCAACTCGAAGGAATATAATTGGTTTGTAATGGGGGCCATCGCCCAACATAATGTTTTCATTAGGTCGCGATCATTATCTGGACCCGGGCGAACAAACGAGCGAATCTGGCCCAGCCGAACAAACGAGCGCGCACGTATTAAGACGAATGGCTGCCCCGGACCGGTAATTAATTACGGCCTCCCCCAGTGTTACTAATATTAATTAATCCCGTTGGCTCGAGCCAGCCAGTCGGCCCGGTTCCGTCCGGGGCGCGTGACCCCTCGCGGTACTCTGTTTCTTCCCGCTGTTGGATCCGATCAAAAACCTCGCTGGATCGACGATCCTGGATTATTAAATTATAACATTGTCCGTTACGGTGATCCGTATTCCTTGGTACCTGAAGGATTCGAGGATGCGTAAACGTGTACGAAGTAACCAGAAACCTTCAAACAAAATGGTTACTTTGTTTAAACGTAAAAACGATTTGCAAAACGAATGTGTCCAGGTTGATAGATAAAAAAACATACAAGTTTCAAGAACTCGATCGTTTCGATTACTTCTACACAGGCACGCAAGTATTCACACGCACTTCTTCCCGAAAAAATCTTGGAGAACTTCCAGCTTTTTATCATTCCAGGCCAACAATCCTCCTTAAATCTCCACCTCGTCAATTTTCAATGGACAGAGGAATCAGAGTCGGACGTCGTCGGGGGCAAAACCTTTGATCGATTCCCCGGTAGGATCATTTTTATCGATCGTTCGCCGCGTTTCCGTCGAATCGGCGTGTCTCTCACGGCTGTCTCGTCGAAAGGAAGACGTCTGCTCGGGCTGGTGACGCGAGCACAGGCGGTTTCCGTTCCGACAGACGATCGACGCGTCGCGGCACGCGCGACCGGGGAGCTGGCCGCGCACAAGAAGCGCAATCTTTCCAGCGAGATCGGTTCGCGCCCGACCTCCGGGCCCTGGCCCCGCCTCGTAAATTTTTTTTCTCCCTATGCCGCGAATCGGCAGGCCCGCTGCGTTCGACGATACGTCATTTCTTGGCGGATCTTGTGCCCGATCCAGTCGATCGATATTAACGCGTCCCGTCACGCGAAGAATGCGTCGACGCGTCTCTATTTCTTTTTCTTCGGCTCGGGCTACCACCCTTCTCGCTGGCCCCCTGCCTCTCCCTTGGACCGATTCACGAGCGACGGGAGCCCTCGAGATTTATCGACCGGTTCCGGAGACTCGTTATTGTTCCATATCGCGTCCTCCCGGATAATTGCTCCAGCACGCGCGCCGAATCTCCAACGACCGGGCGTTTAGCGAATTTTATGTGACACTCTAGTCCAGAGGTGGTCCAGAAGTATTCAAACTCCAGTTTTTGACTCTCTTAGGCTATTAGCTAGGCAACAAAAAGCAAAACGTTTCATTCGAGATACCTGGTGTTCGACGCTGGTAACTTTCATTCTTCGTTAACAAATATCATCCTCTAAAATCAACGGGGTTATCCTATACATTGCAGATCCACACGAAAAGTTCCCAACAAATCGACCCCGTACGCTTGATCGATGTTCCCCGTCGTAGATCGCAACGATCCCGCGGCGAACCGGTAACCGGATGGAAATGGCGGGAAATTACAGCCACAGAAGCCGAACGGTACTTTCTCCGCAGCGTTACGCGCGTCCGTCAATGCTGATCGATGATCCATACTTTGGGACCACCCCGTAGCGACGTGGCCAGGATCGAGTCGTTGTTCCGCCTCCCCCGTTTCCCTCCGATCGAGCCTCTTTCTTCGACTCGCATCATCGTGCGTCGTCCGTTTCCCTCGGGCGGAAAAAAGAAAAGGTAACGAATGCTGTGGGCGCGCATTAATAAATCGGCGTGGACGCACGGGGCGTAGATCATCGTGTCGCGGGCCCACGATCCACGCGGGGATCCATGCGCGGTTTGGGGCCCCGAGCGGGGCGAGGACGGGAGAGGATGAAGATCGAAGAATGAGCGGACGGGGAGGGCTGGCGCGGGACCTCTCCGCTTCTCCTCTTAATTGCTCCGATTAATTAGCCACCACGGTTTCGCTAGAGCTAATGGCCGGTCGTACGTTTCCTCGTGGCCCCGCGGACACGCGGATATATACGTTTTAATAACGTTGCGTTAATCACGCGACACGCGAGGCGAATCGGCGAATCGCGGCCCTGGAACGGGCCCCGGGCCCCTTTCGTCGGGCGACCGTGCTGACCCCTTGTTTCGCGTCCTCGGGACCCCACGACCTCCCTGCTACATCTTTCTCTATCTACATCCTTCTCTATCCTTGCTTTTACAACTCTGAATCTAGTACTTTAAAAACACGCGTTTAATATTTGTCAGTGTTTAATAAGTACGTTAAATTTCATTCAAATCAGTGAGTAAGAGTTGAGTAGCGTTACTTGTTAGTCTCGGGAGCCTAAACTCGAGACCACCTCGATATCTCGGAGAGAAAAACCCTTTTACAACGCGCTCCAAATTGAAGCCACCTCGAAATCTTGGATCACGAAGATCGTGATCCCGCGGCCGATCGAGCCACCCAGGATCGATCCATTAGCGCTCCGCGGGATGCGTTCCTGTGCCGTCATCGATGTCTACGATTCCCACAGTGGGCCCCGCCGAAAGGGTCGAAGACCCCCTCGAAGCCTTCGTTCGGTAGGATCGAGGCTGATTTTCGAACTACCAGCTCCGTGATCGAGCGATCAAACGCGTCAAGATCGATCGTGCTCCTCGGTTCGATCCTGCTCCGTTGCTGAACCCATGGGAAGCGATCTATATTCCAACAAATGGATCGTAATCTTTGTTACTTCGACGATGATTATCCGAGAACGTCTCATCTCCAGAAGCGAACCTTCCATCGAATCGGTGGGATGCGTTCGAAGCTAGAAACGGCAAAAAAATATTGGGACGACCAGTTTTTGCCTCGGCGACTAAGGTTTGTCACGAAGATCGACGCCCGAGTGACTCGTCATCCGTGTTTCTAGAAGCGTTCGCCACGCTCCGTGAATCACGCGTTTCGGTCTGGCGTCATTTCCGCAAACCGTTCGCACGGTCGACTATTTACGAGAGCGAGAGTCATCACCTTGACGAGTCATCTTCGTTAATGGGAATAAATGAGCGGTGGCGTTCGATCGCGTCGAGACCGGTCAGAGATCCGGGGAACGATCGTAAAAGGCGAATCGAAGCTGAGAGAGAAGAATGAGAAGCTCCCTGGGAAACCGCAACGCGACAGCCTCGTTTCCACGAAAACGTAACGGCCCTCGGAACGAGAAACGAACGGAGGGGAATGGGATCTAGGAGCGAAGAAAGTAGCGAAAACGGAACGCGGGTGATGGTCACGGACGACCATCTGCCGATCGGCCACCCGCGAGACCGGCGACGTTGCGGCGCGTGAAAAATCGGAAATGCCTCGGCTGCGTGGAATCCGAAGAACAAATAGGTGCAACTACGGTTCCTCCCGTGGCAGGGTACGTCGACCTGGACCCGACTTCTCGACCATTCCGCCCCCTTTGACCACCCGTGCGCGCGAGAAACGAATTGGCCCGTGTTCCAGGCTCCTCTCGGGTCAAAAGGACCTCTTTCCACGTAGAAAGAATCCCCATCGTGTAGGTTCACGTCAGAGTTTGGGCATTCGTAGATGCGCATGGTTGTCGTCAGTTCGCCTAAAAGATTTATCAATTAACCCCTTGAACTACAGGGAAACTTGGGTCATTTAAGGGTTAAGGATCAGGGGAGGGAGTGGTCAGTCCTCCTCAACTTCTAAAGTCGAAACGGTCTCGTTCAAAATGGTTCCCCAAAAACCATAATATTTCTGTCGGACGATCGTTCGAAAAATAGCTATCGCGCGACTTAGGAGGGTTCGAACGAGTGCGTGGAAGGGCCCTGGTGCCGGCATTGTTCTTACCCACGACGAATCAACGACCGTTGCGGTAGGTAAGACGGAAAGACGGGGCGTCAGCTTCTCCCAGGCAGAGGCATCTCTCTCCTCGAAGGATAATTAGGCGCCCTGTTGTAATTTCGGCGCGAAGAAACGCGCGAAACTACGCTCCGCGGGCGGTTTCTCTAGTGGGGTCTCGGAGCCCGTGCAGAATCGCTAATAATCGCAGGATTCTCGCAAACGGAACTCCACGAAATGGCCCGAAATTTAGTATACTATTTAGACATTTCGACCGGATTCCTGAGCCTCCTTCAGTGGACGTTAATTTAACTCTACTTAGGTGGAGATCGTCTACTCTCTGATGTTGAATAGATTCTCGATTCGCCTCCTTAAAACTCGATAGTAAGTTATTTTACATAGCGTTATGCAGTCTGTAGTTCCCGTTAGGACATGGAGAGCACCCAAACAAAATGTCATCTACAAATTCTATGCTTGTTCACCCACGTCGCAAGGATTATACCCTTTAAAATGGCGCAGGGCGAAGATAGAAACGTCAGGGATCGGGAAACCGTTGTTGGAAACTGGCACGTTGGACGAAAAAGCCGCGGACCAAGGGACCGGAATTCCGAATTAGTTATCCCCGGTGATTTTCCATTGAGTCTTTTCGAAGTGGACGCGCGTACGCGGTGCTCCACCTTCGCGGCGTGCCTACAAATATTTCTCGAATTTGTCATAGCCAGGTGAGAGGAGATGCGACTCCTTTTCCTCGGCAGACCCGGATGCACGCCAATTAAGATCGGTCAAAGGGGAATATTCGCTCTTCTTAAACTCCAGCCTGCGACACCCAAGCCTGGACGGAACCCCCGCCGTGCGGCTACCTGACCATCAATGGACGCATGAACTATTTAGTTGTTTCGTTTGGTATCGTCTCGGTGACAGTTTTAACGGGTCCCATTCATCGACGTACTCGAACTCAGGAGACCGAGTGGGAAAGGAGTGGGAGGAGGAAGGAGCCAAAATGGGCTTTAGGGACGTCCGTGGCTAGTCGTTGTCTAGCTGCAGACTAGAATTTTCCGCTATTCGTTGAAAGTAATTTCACGTTTATTTCTTAGGCGTTTCTTTTATTAATAAGTGGATGTAATTTACTGTAACATCTTGAAACGTTATACGAGAATTTGACAGGCGCTGTCCTTGCGAGGATCACTGGATCACTTCGTTGCATTTAAATTTCCAAAAGGTATACGTAAGTACTGCGTTCCGTACAACAAACCAACGATACCTTGGTACGTCTGCCACCCCCTAAAGACCGCCCTCGCGAGGTTCTCGATGACACCACGCTACCGGAATCCCCCGCGGACGATCGATCGGTTTCCCATCGTTTGCTTTTACAAAGTATTCGCCTATAAAGTATCCAATTTCGTGAAATTAATCGATCCGTGCGCGGACATAACTTACCGAGCGACTGCCGACGGTGGTATCCCGAGTGTGGTCCAGGCCGTGGATATCGTTCCCGGTCGGCCGGGCGACACGACGATAAATTAATAGCGAAACGACGTTGATGAGGGCCGATAACGATCGAACGCGGGATCCCACCGCCGTGCAAACGACCCGGTGGCAGGTATTTCGCGCAAAACGCCTAACGGTGGGACGCGATCGGAGGCAGGGTCCCACCGAAACGGGTCCCGACGGAACAACCGACCCGCGGGCGAGGAAGGAGGGGGAGGGAATGAAAAATAAACGCGACGGAGGAGGAGAGAGTAGGCGAACACGGATCCCTCCGTGAAGGCAGCACGACATTCCAGGTGCGCTGTAACCAATTTGTGAGCCGGACGATAGTGACAAATACACGATATTGCCATAACGTATCGCCGAGACACGACTATCGTTCGAATTAATAGTCAACGCCGTTGACTAATAGCCTCGTTAATTAACGATCCGCGGGGCCAGATTAGCCTAATCCGGCTTAATTTAGTGATCGTACCGTCGCTCTGCTATCCACCTACCTGTCTTAGAGCTCCACCGAGACAGCCCATTCCTTCCGTCCAGGTAAATCTCCGTGTCCTCTTCCTCTACCCCCCTCGTTTTACTCTCGATCCTAACCCCCCCGCCACCCGGCTCGGCCCCCTGGACGCGTCTTTTCGAACCGAAAGCACGCAGCGGAGACCACCGTATCCCTTCGTCCACCGATCATCGATCCCTCCGACATGGTAGCGACGGATCGTCCCTCTCTTAACGCGACGCGACGTCCCCGAGATTGTGAAATCGAGACGGCCTGAAATCCGTAGCCTGGAAGCCAACGGAATCCCGTGAAAACAAAGAAGACGATCGCCTCCGGAGAACCATTCCCATCGATGAAACGTCGCCGCCATCGCGCGGACGTTTTTCCGCCGTTGTGCGCAGCTTCCCCGAGCGACCTTATCTTCTGGAACACGATTAATACCGATACGCTAGCGATCCAAAAGATCGAGAGACCGATGGAGTCTACCAAAAACGACTCGAACTATCGCAGAAGAAGAGCTAGAATTATGGATGTAGAAGATCCCTTTTGAACGGTTCCCCTGCACCGGACCTCTTCTCTTCGAGTTTGTTAACCGGGCCCAAACAAAAGCGGACCCGGTGGATTTCGCGCGTCGAAGATTTCCGGCAGGCAGAGAAAGACGAGAGGCTCCGGCGAAAGGAGCGCGCGGAATTCGTGAGAAAGCAGAGGAGGACTCTCCATACCGATCCCACGAGCGGAGCGCGTCAAGGCAGAAGCGGAGACGGCGAGGAAGGGAGATGCCAAACGAAGAGTTTAACGAAGGATCGGGTCAGAGGGGGTTGGGTTGGTGGCGATTAACTCTTACTTAAAGGGCGCCTCCGCCCCTGGCAGCCGTCACTTCGGGTGACGTCGTGCAACAATGGAGCACTTAAACGCCGCGAATGCTTAAGTCATCTTAACGGGCAATCGGCAGCCACTGCCCCCGCCAATTATCTCCGAGGCAAAACAATTAAACGCGACTCGTCGTTACACCTCCTCGGAATCGCCTAATGCTCGCTGGGAAGTCGAGGAGGAATCACCTGCGAGAGGCCAACACCACACGAACGTCTCTTGTCCGGGGACAAAGGGATGTGCATCTTCATCCAATTAGGCGATAATGGAACACGAACGCGCGTTTTGCCACGGGCCTGGCTCGAGATGATTGTCGATCCTCTCGATATCTGCCCTCTTCTTCGCGCCTCACCCTTTCGACGTACTTTCCAGACTTCGATGCTTGCTCGCTCCTAATCGCCGAGCAGAGCCATCCCTTTTCTATTTTTCGAGTCGCGGAATTAATAATATCAAGTCGAAGAAGAAAACGTCCACGATGCAGCGGAACGAAAGAAAAGCAAACAGGGATTTATAGTAGCCGGTACAGCAAAATGGCGGCAGAACAACGTCGCGAGAACGGGGAGGGCGAGGGACGGGGACCAGAGGCAAAGACGAAGGCCCGGATCGCGACAGTCCCGATAACTGTTTGCCCGCGTGAAGAGCGTTCGAGCGCGTTACAACTCAAACCTTTTAGCCGTTGTTTGCACGGTGCTTTGTATTCTATTTGTACAACCGCTTAAACAACTCAGGCTGGACGTATAAGCCCGGCTCGAGCCTCCTCGAGGGAGTTGTGCGAACCCTCGATCGACTCGAGGGTGCCACTTTCCGGACCAACCTGTTGACGCTTCGATCCTCCTCGATTTCTCCGTTGTCGCACAGCGTTTATCCGTCCTCTCTCTTCGGTTTTACTCGCCTGGCTGTTATCGAACACGACAGAGGGCAAGTATCGCTATACGTCAACGTTTCGTCGTTACTAATCCAACTTGAAATTCAGCGAAACGACTCGAGATCGATCGCAATGGCCGGAAAAATCGGAGAGGCGAAATGTTGTGACAGAGTTTCGTAATCGGTCTGGCTCGATTCGGACTCAACGACCTGTGAGAGCGTGAGATCGATTCGAGTGGCTCGACGCGCGTCGATTCCCTCCTATTTCGCCTGCAGCCTATAATAACAGTCGGACACCGTGTGGAAACGGCTCGTCGTCATCGATCATCCGACGTTTCAATCCCACGATCGTCGTTCCCTCGACGGACCTTGCGCCCCTCTCCCGCAAGTCCAGCAAGTGCAAGGAAAATATTTGACGGTAAATTATCGTAATGTCCTAAGAGTTTTATCGTTGGCTACCTTTGTTCTTCCATGTTTCACCGTTCAAACAGTCGACGACGTTTCGCGTTACGTGAATCCTCCGTTATCCTTCGCGTAAAGACGTAGCCTGGGGGATCTGTAGCTTAAAACCTAAGCTTAGGAAGTCTAGACTGACGATTACAATAATTACGTCCACTTTCAACCTTATTTGCCCTGCAACTATAGAGGTAGCGCTATAGTCACGGTGCTTAACGGATTTAAAACAATCAGGACCTCTTCCACCCCAATCTAAGAATCGCTGAGCAAAGGCTGGCCATCTTGGGCAACATTTATGATTGTTTACAAGCTGTTTGGTAATGGAGACGAAGAATAGGATTCGCGCGTGGGCTTAAAGAAGCCGGCGCGGTGAATTTGTCTGTTACGTGTTCCTAGACGGAGTAGCTTTCACCGCTAAAAAGATTAGACGCGACCGTCATAGTTTTTATTGCAGTCTCGGCCCTTCGTGAAAGAAGATATAGAGGCGAGCCCTACTGCCGCGAATGTCTTCGATTTGCCTAAGCAAACGGAAGGGCCATAAACGCGTGCTTGGCCCTTTCGACCCGACATTAGCATCGCTATCGAGGAACCATCGGCCTGTGTGATTGCTTAATCCTGCGTAGCGCGGTCGAGCGCTCGTCCTGGGAACGAAATCCGGGCTTTCCAGTTGCTCCTCCTTCCTTCCTCTCTCGATCGTTGTGCCTTCTTCATCTATCGCCATTAAAATTTATCCTCTGTTCCATCCACGGACTCTCTTCAACCCCTTCGTGGCCATCACCTAGATGCTGAGATCGTTGTATCTGTTTAAAAAAATACTTTTTTTTTTAGAGAAAATTTAAAGAACTTACTACTGGGAAGCCTCTAACGAGGAGTAGTTAAAGAATTCATGAAAGGAAAGGAAACACTTGACATCATAATAACTAGACGGCGGATTTTTATGCATTTATAGGAGATTTGAATGTTTTAGAAACTACAAAATACATACAGTATGCAAGAACATACAAAAATATTGGAAATAATGTTTGTATTATACGACTTGCAGAGTAGAATAAATTCTTATTTAGGTTGAATGTTTGTAGATACATTTGCAAAGATTTTATTTTGCATGAAGATCCGCAGTTTAATAATAACAGTATTAATTTTCTGTCGCTTTAGCGTCTACCGAAGACGTTCCTCTCCCTCTTGTAAGCCAAAGTGCACGATCGAGAGGGATCACGAAGGGGCTAAGGTTTAGCCGCTAAACGCTCAGTGATACGATGGTCTTCGTGTCTGCTAGCTCGCGTCCTTGCGTCGCGTTTCCCAGTCATTACCGGGTTTATGGATTTTCTTAGTTACGCCGTAGGATCGTTAAAGTTATTTTCGGCGTTCCGAGGCGCCGATTGCTGGTAGAATTTAAAGAGGACCTCCTCCACCTTCCGGTAAATATTTGCCAGCAACGTGGCCGGAAAAACCGCGCGGCTGTTCTCGGTGTCGCTCGGCTCGGCCCAGCTTCTCGAAGGCTCGGCACCGACGTGAGTGCACGGTAAATATGAAACTTTTCGGCCGAAAGAAATCGATTTTTTACGGAAACGACACGATTCCTGTTCCTCATTTTATCGAATAGTACCACGATGAATTGTCCATACTCGAGCAACTGGAAATAAGACTGTAATTAGTAAAGTAAACATGTAGTACCACTGTAAAATAATTCGATGCATTTGCTTTTGCTATAGTTTATTCGTGTGTATTTCAAGAGAAAAGTTCTTTTTCGTATATTCTTATGAGTTGCAAGTCCTCTATTAACTAACGCCTCTCGAAGTTTAACGTTCCTGTTAGAACGATTTCGATTAATCGATCACAGACAACCAAGAAGGGCGAAGCGGACGTTTTGAAATCGCGTGGAATGTCAAACAATGAATCGCTACACTTGTAACGAGCGTGACGCGTCGTATTCTGCCAGTTTCTTCACCGCAGGTGCCCAAAGTAAAGCACACAGATAGGCGCACGTATCCGATAATATTTGACTTGAACGAAAGAAAAGGAGGTGCGTCCGGTTTGTTCCTGCTCGATCTCAAACAGTGAGGCATCCACGGCCACCTCGCCACCTCCTTCTTCTCGAACCTAGTCTCCTTATCTTAATTCCCAAACAAAGGAAACGTCAGGAGAGGAGGCACGATTCCTTATCTGATCCTCTTGTCACGTCTTGGACGGTGTTCAACTATCCCCGATCTGCTTCCGTGTTATTCTTTCGACCCCGCAGCCACCTTACTTCATGGATCCCAGACTTGTCTTATTTATTAACTACCCTTCTTAGTTTAAACTTTTAACTTATCCCAATTTCTCTCTTATAGGTTCCCGATATTTTTGCTCTTAAATTACTCAATAGTATCTACAAATGCTTGTAATAAATTTTAATTAAATAAAAAGACGTTTAAATTTCCCGCGGTAAATTGGTGTCGCCATCTAGCGGTGAAGATACCGAACTATTTTCGATCAGCGCCTCTATCGGGAAAACGCCCAAGTTTGTCCTCAATAGTTCCTTCTTTCGCTTCTAGATGGCGCCACTTACACTGTGATTTACCGACTGCGATGGTAAGTTACCATAATGTCGGTAAACAATGTGGGGTTATTTATTGACTTTTTACATGTATAATACTTCACATTGATAATTGTTTGTAATCGGGTTTGAACGTAGCTGATTTTAATTACGTTTTTTTAGTTAATTTCTCTTTTATGTAGAATCTCCACAACAACACTAGATATGGTGCCACCTAGCAATGAAGAACAGAACTAATCAAGGACAAACTTGGGAGTTTTCCCGATAGAGAGCGCTGGCCAAACTAAATGGCTACCATCTAGAATAAACATTAAATAAAGTATATCTACAGTAATTTGACTGCACATCCTTTTAATATTTGTGTATCACACGTGCAGGTATTATTTTACACTTCTACGTTGTAAAATCTAGTGGTGAATAAGTCAAACTAACTTTCGGAGTTTAGCGGCGCCCTCGATCGGGTGAACGCTCAAGTTTGTCCTCGATTAGTTCCGCTCTTCACTGCTAGATGAGACCATTTGTAGTGTTGTTTACCGACATTATGGTAACTTACCATCGCAGTCGGTAAATCACAGTGTAAGTGGCGCCATCTAGAAGTGGAAAAAAGGAACTATTGAGGACAAACTTGGGCGTTTTACCGATAGAGGCGCTGACCAGACTCCGAAAATAGTTCGGTACCTTCACCGCTAGATGGCGACACCAATTTACCGCGGGAAATTTAACCGCCTCTTCATTTAATTAAAATTTATTACAAAGCATAGTTACTATTGAGCAATTTAAGAGTCATTTTAGTATAATTTAATAGTTATAAGGTCTTCTTGTAGACGATATTAATCGTATTCTCTCTTGCGGAGAGCAAAGGGAAATGAAAAAGAGACGCTACAAGAAATTAAAGGCAAACGATAGGATAATAACATTTATATGATAGAAATAAAAGGAACGCGTTTGATTTATTTCATCTATTCCATTTATTTTACTTATTTGTCTAAAATCACAGTATCAATAATTGACACTACTACGATTGCATAACTAAACAAGTAAACGGAACGTGTTATAGATCCGCGGCCGGGGATGTTTTTGCGCGAGAAGCTAGGGCATCGACCTACATCGAACCAGATGATCCCTCCGCCTCCAGACATTCAACCCTTCTCGTCGGGAGCGAACAAAGTTTTACAGCTCTGTTCCCGGGAACAGCACATACATGTAAAATCGAGTCGTCTCTCGGTGCTATTTATTTCTCCTCGTACAAGACTCGTTCAATTTTTGTCGAGCATCAGAAACTCGTTTGTTCTTTTTATCAGCAGAATATCCTGTTCTATAGTACCTAGATTATTACCCTATTGATGGTGGCTGCATGTATCCGTAACACCGCTGGAAATATACATTCAAAACCTTGGTACTGTGCATCAACTGCCAGAACTCCACTGAGCAGCATCAATGTTGCCCCATAATCGTTGACACGTTACTCTGTCTCCATTGTTATCATATCATCGCATATTTCATTGTCTACCTTAATCCACTTATAGTATCACCAAGACAAAATCATAGTAGGATCCACGAGTGAAGTTGGGAAACTTTCGAGACCAATTTTTTCCAAACGATCGTCGAGATTTCAAAGGATTGGTAGACGTCGTTCGTGGATGGCGCGAAGGGGTCTGAAAAAAATGTCCTGAACAGGATAGCAAGGACGAAGGAGGGAGACGTGGACGCGAATGGGGTAGATGATCGGTCGGCGGACGCGGCGTAGCGACGGCGGGGATGCTCGGAGAGCGTCGAGGCGGCCACGTGGATCAATACCGAAGAGGGTGAAGGCGGCTCCATCGCTCGCGAGTAACAGTATGCTCGCGCCTTGGATACGCGCCGCATCGTTCTTCGCTCGAGCCTTCGCGCACAGTTAATAACAGGGATTCGAACGGGTTTATTTCGTCCATCCTCCACCCGGTCACGAGCACATTTTCGCCACTCAGGAACGCCGTTCCCTCGAATTCGACAGGAATTTTCATCCCGCTGAACGCGAAACGATGACACCCTGCCGTGATCCGCAGAGAAACTTCGAGGTCCGCGCGTTCAACTTTCTCGGTGTTTGACCCTGCGTCTCCCACTGGTCGCCTGACACCTGTCAGGACGACTATTTATTGGGTTGATATGCACGAGTTCCGGCAGTTTTATTGCCGGCAGAATTTTACCTTAAGACAACATAGTTTCATAGTTTCCTAGCTTATTTACTGCATTTATCTCAGTAGTTCTGAATAGCGTTGCGTTTGTGTTTTGTTAGTGAGAATTTCATCGAGCATATACACTATAATCGTTTAAAAAACGGAAAGTAAAGGATCTTGGTATGAGTCTTCGCGAGTCTAAGAAAAATTAAGAATTAATAACTCAATTATGTGTAACAGAATACTCTAAGTAAACCGCAAGATTCTTAACATAAACGAATTGAACATGAATTGCTTTTTAGAGCAAAATTCTGTTTAAAATAAAACGCCACGAACTTATGCATGATCCCAGTATTTCATGTAAATATATCTGCATCCCAAAAGCGTCCGTATTTTGTCACAAAAATGAAATTTCTAGTCTAGAAACACTCGAAAAGTATCTTTTGTAAAAATCGGACAAGATATCCCATGCCTCTGGGGAACAGATTTATCTTGCCTGTTTAATATTCATAATTGGAATAACATGGAACAGAGGGTAATGCAAAACAAAAGGTACATAAAAACATTCATACGCAAGTGAGTTCGCTTTCTTTCTGCTCCACGCGATTCTTCCCGACTCGTTATCTTTATTTCTTACTTGGACAAGAAAAATCGCGGAACTGCTCGTAGGTGTGAATACGTAAATAAAGTTCGAAACGTTTAGACACGTTGCACAAAGTGAATTAATTACGCATACATAAGAACAAGGCAAAACAAGAATATTTCCGAGTGATAATGGTCGATAAACTGGATCGACAGCGATCGATGGATATCGCGGATGAATTTCGAAGCATACAAAGAGGTCGCTGGTTAATTATTTTGTGTTTTCTAACATCTTTTAGGGTCTCCTATCACCTCCAAACACATCCTAGAATTTTCTAAAATTCCTAACATCTCCTAACAACTCCTCCTACCTCTTGACACCCCCTAACACCTTCTAACATCACCCAACACCTCCTTAACATCCACTAACACCAACTGACATTTCTCTTTCACTTCCATTCATTTTCGGACACATTTCCCTTTAATTTTCCTTCAATTTCTGCCAGATTTCCCTTTAATTTCCCTCCTTCACCTGGCCATCTCCTCACTCATCATCCTCCTGATACCAAGAGTAGAATTCGTGTTAAAATTTGATTCGTGCCACCTACTCGATCATCATGTTCTTCTGATACAAAAGGTAAGTTTCGAGCCACAATAAAAAGTTATGCCACCTCTTTGACTATCCTGTTCTCCTGATACAAAAGGTAAGTTTCGAGCCACAATAAAAAGTCATGCCACCTCTTTGAGTATCATGTTCCTCTAGTACAAAAATGTTAATTTCAAGCCAAAATTTGATACGTACCAAAAATTCCTCGTGCCACCTGTTCGCATATCATGTTCTCCTGATACCAGGAGTAAAAATCCTGCATTTCCATATCACAATTTTGAGAGGAGCGATTCGCAACATTGTTGACTTGGCCAAAATGCAAAATTGGCCAGAATTCTGAAATGTACCGAAAATTAGCCCCTTGAATTAGGCAACCTGTACCGACAGATCTGTCGGACCGGTTGCCTGTCCGTAGGCGCAAACATGCCACCTCTTCGCGTATTTAGTCCTCCTGATATCAAAATGTAAAATTTTCTCAGAATTTCGATACGTACCTGGTATTTCTCGTGCCACCTCTTCGCATATCATGTTCTCCTGATACCAGGGGAAAGTAGTGGGAAATATGCCAGGAAACGAAGGAAAATTAATGGGAAATGCGTCAGGAAATGAAGGAAAAGTAATGAGAAATGTGCCAGGAAATGAAAGGAAATTAATAGGAAATGTGGCAGAGTACATAGGGAAATTAAAGGGAAATGTGTCAAGAAATGAAGGATAATTAAAGGGAAAGGTGCCACGAAGAGAAGGAAAATTAATGGTAATGTGGCAGGAAATGAAGGGAAATTAATTGAAAATATCCTAGGAGAGGAGAGATGAAAGGAAAATGCACCACGAAGAGAAAGAAGAAGATAGGAACTTACCTGCAGTGTAGATCTCTTTGACCGAGTGTTAATGATCAGGAGCCTAATAGCTCCCATCCTGTTGCCAGAATATCTAGTATAATCGCTAGGACCATCTAATAATAGAAACATAACACAATAGTGATAGTGGTTTCTAGTGATTCGATCAGTGATCATGATCAATCCACTGAATCCACCCATTCATAGCTCTCAGAGTCCATATTAAATATTTCCAAGTGGAATACTCCTGCAGCGATCAGACAAGTGGTGGAGACTGGAATAATTGGAAACTGGAAACGATGGAATAATTGTAACAAATAAATCCATGTAGAATATTTTTATTCGTCAACTTTTACTCAAATAAAATTGTACACGTTTCCAATACAAATTTCGATCTAAATTATACAAAAAGAAATAAAGTTTCCTCATCAAATAAACGAAGCAAGTAAAATCATTGCAGGATATTCCTATTCGTTACGCGTTATTCAAGTAAAATTTTCCTTGAGTATTTCAATCCTGTTCGTTTTTCGTTTTAGCAAGCGATTCTACGTCCCTGGGGAAGGTGAAAGGGCGTTTTAGTGGAGGACACCTGGTGCTTCCGGGAGCCGGTGATCAAGATCTCGTTGTTGTTTGAATCACAGCACCGACGTGCGGATTTTCGCGCGGCGATGAGAGTTGCCTGATAGAGAACGCGATCTTGCGTCGAGAACGAAGAGACAAAGTCGCGATCGCAAGGCAACAAGTCAAGTCTGTCCTTCTGTGACACAGAGGGTGAGTACTGCACATCGAGTCGCCATAAGTCCTTGCTAGAATTATACAACCCTTGAAATTCGTCGACCTCGTGAAACGGTAACTTTCAGTTTGCGTTAAAATACAAGTGTGCAAGTTTTTTAAATGCTCATACACTAACTAATCTGAAAAGAACTTTCTTGCAATAACAATTCTCCAAAAAATATATTTAAGAAACTCGGCACTTCCTAAAATAAATAAATTTTGATTGTTCTCGCGGAGAAGATTGTTTAAATCGCTGTAAAAAAATCAATAAGTAACGTTGGGCTTTCGCCTCGACGCCGATTAATGGGTTAAGCGTGTCGTTATAGTGTCCCACCTGTTCAAAATTTGTCGCCGCAGCAACATTCGAGCCGGGTTGCGTTTTCCACTGGAGATTCGACAAGCGATTCGCGCTACCTGTCGCGAATATCTCGGCTGTCTCGATAGCGAGAAAGAGGTCAGGTGACTCGCTGACGTTTATTCCCAAGCCATAATCGCGTTTCCCACTCGCGATGTTAGCTTAGACGAATTCACTTGTGCGATCAAATCGGCGCCAACCGGTTGGCACTAGTTTCGATTGGTTTTCCACGTTGCGTCGTTATCGAATCGAAGCTTTCTCGTGACTGGAAAAGAACCGCGATTGCGACACGTGCTGACCTATAATCGTTTGGCGGCCACGCGTTTATTATTTAGGGTAAGATCGAATGAAATTTCATAACGGTACAGGAGATGCACAGGCTTTTCAGGTGGTTCCTTTACTCGATTTTGTTTCGCTGGTTTCGTTTTATCTAGGCGATGCCCATTTCAGGTTTTCGATTACTCAATTTACCAAATGGAAAACTTGAACGTTTAAAGATGCCTGTTTGAAGAAGAATTAGAGAGACGTCGCCGGAGAACAGAGCAAACAGGCGTACGATATTAATTTCTCTGGGTAAACGTTTGAGGATTACCTGCGAATTGATCGCGCCTATTTGCTCTTTACGCGTGCCGAAATCCATGAAAAAATTCGATAGTCCAAAGAGTTCCTTCCATAAAATTAACTCAGACTCCTTCTATCTTAATAATAATATTCTCTCGGCTCGACGTGGAAACGAAAACACACCCTCTGTATTCGTAAGAAAATTTGCGAACTCGGTCGTACACGTATTATCATAACTAGACCGTGCACGGATGATATGCAAAATACTCGCAACAATAACGTTCTAACATATTAACTTCTCCAACATACCATCTTTTCGAAACGCGATATCCGACATTTCGTTGAAGCTGGAAATCTCTCGTAAACTCGCATTAATATTTCTGCGAATTTTTTCAGCGTGTGTAGGTGTATTCTTGAAAGATTTATGCACGTCGTAAATACCGTGCGAGTGTGTGACGATAATTTATCGCGAGAATAATGGTGCATCGCGAGACGATCAGGCAACGCCTTCGATTACAACGCGTCTTACCGCAACAGACTACGCTAACCGAGATAATCAAACTCTGTCTCGCGTTCTGTTTGCTGTTCCACATGTATGAATAATAATTGTCGTAAAAATGTATAG
This sequence comes from Hylaeus volcanicus, assembly GCF_026283585.1. Taxonomy (NCBI): domain Eukaryota; kingdom Metazoa; phylum Arthropoda; class Insecta; order Hymenoptera; family Colletidae; genus Hylaeus; species Hylaeus volcanicus. Next base: position 30,616,026 of record NC_071976.1, on the reverse strand, counting down.
ACATTTATTAGATGGTAACACATAAAACGATTTAATAAATATTGCAATGCGATTTCAATCCAATAAGAGATATCAAATTTGATAAGGAGTGTAAAATGATATTGACGTTTGAATAGTATTACAAGATATTTTTTTAAATCTATAAGGCGCTTGTTAAGCAACCAACACCATACTGTAAATATTTGTTTTGGTGACATTGATAACACACTCTTAATACTTATCAAGGTTATAGTACAAGTGTTTAAACGACTAACAACAGAGATATCCCGCACAACATATTCGTATATCTTCCTTACCTGAAATATTCAAGGCATTATGCGAATATAAAATACATTGAAACTTCCTGAATAACGAAACATGCTTCAACTTTGTACGAGTTCCACTTTGCTATCCGTGTTCTATGAAAACTCTCATTTTTCCATAAACATTCGCAGTTAATAATCACAGTTAATAAAGGCGTTCGTGAACGGTGCTCGTTATCGCATACTTGAAAGAAACCGCCATTCTAATTGACTACGACGAGGGCCGCTGATTCGAGTGTGATTATCATTGATAAGATGATAAAGGTATAAGCTCCGGATCAAACTTTACCATCACGCAACCCAGACTTCTTCGGAAACTCGTGAGATAAGATGCTGCACTTTAAATGCAAACTGAGTCATACGAGGCTCGATCATTCCAACATCTGCGCGAAACACATCGGGTCGATGCGGTAAGTTCGTGCGGGTTTGCCTCCGAAGGAGATTTTCCGAACACGAGCCGCCTCTCGACTGCGTATTACAGAGTGGAGCATTTAAGACGGGTCACCTAGATACCTCGTTTATTTTTAACCTTTTCAATGCTGAATCAATCGGTGGTAGCAAAAGCTGCTGAATTCATTTTCTTCCGAAGATAATTTATTATTTATCGTTTTCCTGGTAAGATTACCCTACAAAAGTATTCGATGTAGAGTATATCAGATACCTATATCAGATATCTCTATATTCAAAATAAAGTACGATTTATGTGACCATAAAAATTTGATTAGATTGCATTAAATTACAAACGCGGACAAAAGCAACTGTTACTTCAGATTTCCTCTCTCTATTCCAGATGTCCGCTCTCGCGGCGACCCTACATCGTTCCTCCGTCGTTCATTTTGATTACCACCGGTCTATCATTTTCACTCCAGCCTGGCTTACCATAACGTGCAATCACAGGATCTTTGACTCCAGCCCCCTCTTCCAAATGTCAAAGAATTCTAAATAGCAATGTGCTGGCGACGTTGGTAGGACGTGGATCCTCTAGCACTCGATTTTCAAAAGTTCCACGCGGATTCCACGCCACGGGATCATTATCTGAACGAGAGATTGCTTATCAACGTCGACATACGCTTTTGAAGCGCGAAACGAGTCGCCGATGGTGCTGGTCGAGCGGCGACTGGTCTGACCGTCGACGTTCGTCGATCACCGAATGGAAGACCTTCGGATCGCAAACAGGCCAGTGTCAGTTGGTGGTAAACAGTCGATCGGCGATCATCGCGCAGCTTGAACACACGTGTAAGCCGGCTAACGCGCGCGATCGCGGCCGCGAGTGCGAGCGCTATCTGTGAGCTTTGAAAATGGGCAACTTTCTTATCTGGATCTAAGAAAAATATAAACGAGGACTGTACTCTGTTTTAAAAGTTTCATCGATAGATCGATAAATTGGTAGATCGTTAAGAAATGGTTGGTTAGACTTGTAGAGCTTCGGTATCGATTGTCTTGATTATTTCAAAGGTGGATTAAAGCTACCGATTTTTCATTCGCGAGTGGTCGAGTAGACGTTTAAGTTTTAATTGTAGAGTAATATGGTTTTGTTTCTTTCTTTTACTTACTTTTCTACAGTCACGGGAGACATCAAGGAAACAGATATTTATGACCCGAGGAAGCTTAGATAAACTGTGTTTCCGCTGCAGTTGACCATATCCCGAACAATCATTCAATGGGAATGTCTTACTCAAATATTTTTCGGTCGCTCGTTAAGTCTCAAAGATCCCGTACTTTCCTCGGCGTCTCCGATAATCTCCAGCAATAAAGCTTCGGTGTTAATTATTTGTTTGTCATCCGAAACGACGCGTATCCGACCGATGAAAACGAGAGGCGTTCATTTTAGTTTTGGTATTCGCGCGTTTTATCCAAAATAAGAATTTTGCCCATCCCCCGGGGAATCGATGACCACGTTTCCGCGTTTTGGCGCCGTTCGACCGACCACCACGGAGGAAATCAAACCTATTGTTCGTTTCCAGCTACCTCTACCGCGAAGTGCCACCAGAAACCACCGACATGGACCCGGACAGATTCAAGTACGCTCCTCGCGACATTTTTCTACTCGTATTTTACCGGTGTGTCGATTTGCCGTCTGTTTTCCCAACGACGCAGTGACTGTTATCGTGCTTCGACGTCGATGAAACGCGGGGTTGTCGATAGAAGATCGGTGGAAACCTCGCTCGATAAAATGAATATTTTAAGAAATGTCACAGACATATGGATCGTTTATAAAGATCGAATAGGGCCGCATTTATAATTTATTAATTGAGCCGGAGCTATCGTCAGTTATTGTTTTATATTTCTGTCGATTGCGTGGTCGTGTATCGGAGCCACAGACTCGACTTAATCTTCCGTAATCTCTCTCTGATTTAATCCTATTATCGTTATGGACCGATTCTCATTTTAAATCAATTATATGCCACGCGAACAGTTTGCGACAAATGTTTAGCTACATCTCGCACCAGATATAGGAATGAACATTCGTGTTTATTAAAATTGGAATCATATAGAATGTGGATCTTTCTTCAAATGTTAAACATGATTCAGATTACAGAGGTCCTCTCTACCAAGCATCAGAGTAATCGTTAAGCTTCCCATCGACGACGTTGGCGTCTAATCTAATCCACTAAGGACTCGAAGCGCATAAGTGGGATGCAAATTCTCTATGACCCTGGGAATCATTCCGTGACCAGCGTCTTTTGTTGGATTTATCGCTATCTCGCGGTCGCTCCGTGGAAACGACCGAGGCATCTTATCTTCTCGTTAAGGCCAGTGTTTCTGGAACAGGAAACGAGCCCTGATTCCTACAAATGTTCCCATTTCTATGATTCCGATCCTAAGATCCCGAAGGAATCGAAGGAAAAACCATGATATCTATGATTTTTTTATTCTAACGTCAAAACATATTATTGAGAATACACCATAATTTTTAGAATAAAAAATAACAATAAACATAAAATTGAATGCACTTGCATTTCCATGAGCACACTGTCCTCGAAACAGAATGTTTGCATCCGCGATTCGTCGTGCAGGTGTCATCGCAGAAACTTCGGGGACCACCGTGTATCTCCAATCTCCGTTATCACTGGTCGTTCTACCGCCCATTCAACTTCTCTGTTTCTCGACGAGCATGCACAAGTTCCAGCAGCCACTGGGCCGTTGTGGAAGTTTCATAAACAGTATCGTTATGCCATCGTGCACGCATTTCACGCTAAATATTATACATCGATCCGACAAATAATGGAAGAATTCGTGCTCAAAGTGCGCTGTTTATCTAGCGATATGTCGTGAGTCACGTTTTCTGATAAGGCCACGAACTTTGGTTAACATACGCCAGAAACACGGAATATGGTTATTTAGGTAAACACGCCACGTGACGGTTGAATAAACATCACGTTCGTTGTTTATGTTAGACAAATTTTATTCGAAATCGATTTGCTTTCGTAGTTAATTTGGTGGCGACCGTCGCTTTACTTTTGTCCGAATTTAGTTCGTTTCGAGTAGAACAGCGGTAAGTATTTATGAAGTTTACACCAAAAAACTCGAGTTCATTTTACCATAATCTTTCATTACGTTAGAATATAATTTTGTACATCGCTGCATTATAAAACTTTCGCACATCGTTTTTGCGTGAGTATTCCTACGTCGCACGCCTAATTTACATAGCGAGATATTCTTGAAACCGATTTGCGTAACACGTTCCATTGTGCAATTCAATTCTCTGCTCTACCATGATACCTCTAGACCGCGTAATATCCCGGGAACGAAATCGATCATGCGAACGAAGCAATCCAGATGAAAAGATCGAATCAAAGGCTGAAAATACGAACGGTGGGATAGTTTGCGCGATGTTCGTCGCTCGGTAAATTAGCTGGTCTCCGTCCGCTTTGGTCGACATCTTAAACGACAACTCACAGACGAGCGGTTATTTCGATCATTATACTTTTACGTTTCAATTATACGCGACGGTGGTCGGCGCGCGCTCGTGCGTTGCTCGAACCACAAAAAAATGCCGTATCACAAGGACTTTTTCATTTGACGTTGTTGTCGCTCGTTAATGCTCTCATTGGCCAGTCCGTTCATCCGGTCGCCGCGGCCTACCTTAATCACGAATTTTGTACTCGAAGTGAAACGCGTCTTTTTAGTCGTGGGAATGGATAACGCGCGAGTTCAGCGCACGTGGAAGTAGTTTAGGCTTCCTGGGGGGGGGGGGGCCCGTAGACTTACGCTCGTGGTGACAGCGCTCGAGATGCAGCGAGGCTGGGACTATTGGTATACGTGATTTGTGGCTAGTAGTTATATGTGATTAGGGTGATTTATAGTTGAGCTGAATTATTTAAAAGTTTGGGGGATTTGAGAAGTACCGAGTTCTGAATTTTTCTGTTAGGACACATAAAATATTCTTTGAGTGCTCTAAGAATATTTTTGGTTCTACGAATAGGTATAGGTGTGTCAATTTTAGTTAGAGCAATATAGCATTCGTTGATGATGTATAGTTAAAATGAGCAGCATAATCATTTGAGCGAACGTTGAGTATGCAAACTAGTGACGCCACTAGTACATGTGTTGGTCATACAGTGAAATGATCGTAGTGGCATATTTGTACTCCAAAGGTCCACCTAAATGTGTCCAGCGCTAGCACGCTTTGAAAACATTTAGAATCAAGAAGTAAAATTTCATTAAACCTTGGTTTAAGTGTTGGGCAATTTATGTATGAGGAAGAAATCGAAGCTTCTTTCGCATCGGACGGACACCCGGTGACCTCCAGCGACAATTAAACAATTATCGTGTCCTCCCCTCGTTTATTACACTACTGCCCCTTCGTGGACGCGTCAGCCGCGCGGTTCGTTCATTATGTAAAACCACGTACGTTCATAGGCGGTACGTAGATAATCATAGCGCGGTAATTATTCACTTGACGGCTGGTAATCGTCGGCCGACCGTTCGTCGTTCGTCGCGATCTTGACATTCTGACGGATCAACCTCGATGCCTGAGGGTTTCCGCGAACCATCTTGCGACATTGCTCCGATTCCAACGAAGGCGTCTTCGGCGTAAGAGTAACTAGGGGAAGTCGGGAGCTATCCTCAGAATTTTTAATTTACCTCTGCAGGAGATCCAGAATTTAATTTACTGTTCCATGCGGAGGTTCCATCGGCCCGATTTTTCATACCCACACTTGGACACTTAGAAACATTATAGATCGTTCCAATGACCAGTCACCCTACGTCTGACAGCCATAAATCAGAACATGATTAATGTGCCTGCTAATGTATCGCAAGTGCAAGTGCATATTGCACCGCTGCACTTAATTGAAACATTGTATCATAGGTAGATAGACTCCCCAACGCATCAATTATTAGGGTGAACCAAGAGTTCGTGCGCTTTTTACGTTGTTTCACTTTGTGCAATTTTTTGAAGTAATTTTAATGACTTAAAAAATTCCACAAACTGAAACAACGAAGAAAATGCACGAACTTTTGGTTCGCTCCAATATTACGAAAAGGCGATGCAGCTCGTCCCAATTTCTGGGATCAAGATTTGTTTGCCAATTGTCTGAAGTTGATTAACGTGCTTGCTGATATATCACGTCACGCCTGTTGCCAACTTCTGTCTCGTACCTCTCCGTTTTTTGGGTGGCGTACATTTGGTTTGCCCGATCTAATTCCTCCAGCGTTTCAATTGGATCCAAGATCTGGACCGAGATCTGGACCGAGATCTTGACGAGTGGCCAAACTATACTTCACAGGACTACTTCATCTTCTCGTGAAAATAAAGAATGAACTTTCTTGTCGTTCATTTATTCGGTAGTAAGTAATAGTCTAATCGATCGGAAATCTTGAATTAGTCACTATGTGTTAACTCAACGTTTGTTCGAATAAATTGGTGTTCACCTATACCTGAGAGAACGTAACGCAAACAACTTGCTGTAACGAGCCGTCACGGATCGTCAATTACGCATTTTCATCTCGAGGTTGATTAGTCGCGCGACTACTTAACGTTCGTGCGAATCGCGCGTCATTATTGATGGAGATGATTTTCTGGAAAATGCACACTAGGGTCAGTTATACAAGTTGTTCTTTCATCAAAACAAATTTAGGTAAAATTTGAGCTTAGAAACTTGACGGTGACCTTATCAAAATAAACATATATCGTTTTCCTAATTTACAAATACTAATTGATAATTTATAAATCGAACTCCAGGATCTGTTCCCTCTTTTATTCTCCACGTTTGTTTCAAACGAGCCGTTAATAATCTTCTTATTTCCCTACGCCCCATCTTTTCACTCTGTCTGATCATTGATTTCCGATTCAATTTTTTCGCTCCATTCGTTACTTTCCCAACGCGCTTACAGAAATCGCGAAACGTCGCGAATACTCGTGATTGGCGAACGTCGAGGTTTCATAGTCGAGCGTTCCAGGGATTACCAGCTGCATTCGCTGCATGCAAGTGCCCCTCGACCCGAATCGCGTTTCCCAGCCAATCGTTTCTATGTTTAAAAGGGGAAACAACATTGTAGTGGACATAAAATACACTCAGTAAACGTGGAGCGACGATTACACTTTCGCAGGCTCGGTGCTTTCGATAACGAACTTCGTAGCCGTCTTCGTGCTCTCGCGGTTAACTTGCGCGCGTGTTTATCGATAAAAGTTCTCGTACACGAGGTATTCCAAAGTGCATAGTAAAAGTTGCAGAAACTTCCTTCGCCGTTTACTTGTTTCTTCCAGAGAGAAATCACTTCGTCCTCCGCGAGTTTGCTTTCTAATCAACATTCCAATGTCTTGCTTCAACTTGGTTGGAGGTATAAAAAAATAAAAGGAGGACATTTTTGCCTAGGTCCTGTTTTAGTTCCTTCCTTGCGTTAAGAATTCTTCTTCACGTGCCATTCTAGTCTCCGTGATTCCACGCTTATCATCGATCAAAGAATAGCTTTCAAACAACAATAGAAACCCTCAGAAAATTTGCCAGCGGATCCAATGGAGCAGGTTCTTTCCTGTGCCGTTCTCCGCGGTCCCGAGCGTTGTCACTCAACTACGTTAGCGCCATTAATCTTTCGCGAAAGGGCCGCGCTTTTACGAAGCTCTATCGCGACGGATACATCTGCGCCGTACACGGAGCGAATCTGGTTTCGCATAATAATCAAGCCAACGATTACAGACGTCAACGGGTTTACACGTAACGCGTGGCAGCAAATCGCGCCTCCGGAGCTTGCCTTCGCGTAACAAACGATGATCGCAACCTAAGCTTGATTTTGACGGAGTGCCGAGTCGTTCAGTATTTTTTTTCACCGCTAATCGTTCACACGTTAGTTAGCCGTCGACCTGACAACAAGCGTTTCATTGTGCGCTCATTTAGCGTCCGGATGTCGCGTGTTTTCACCTACGCGCTTATTGTGCCGCGAAAATGACCCGTCGACGTCGCGTGGAATTCAGAAAAAGCTGAGAACTATCGCCAAACGCGCCAAGCTTGTGTTCTGGAATCTCTATTCTTCGTCTAACCGTTTCTAATTTGAGACAAGACTAAATTGAGGTAATTGGAGATTTAAATCGGGCGTGCTCGAAGCATATATGTGAGATATGGAACGCAAAGGATCCAAGGAGGACGATTCGTTGTGAGTTATTTCTTTGAGTATTTCACCTTCTCGATTCTGAGATGGTTACAGCATTTTCTGAAATACTTGTTGATTTGTCAGCTTTTGCCAGCCCTTTCGATTTAATACAATTAACTTCTAAAAGAGAAACAAATAGAATTCAAATAGAAAAAAGTCGATCGAAGGGTTAATTCCTAATTTTGTTTACCGTCTATCATAGAATACCGCTACGATCTCCTTCTGGAAAATCAAAAATTGATATATACTTTTATCTCTTTCGAAGAGGAAAGACCGTGCGCGAGCTTCTCGTAGAAAGTAAGAGGAAAAAACCAACGTCGAAGGGACGACGTGACCAACAGCTCCGCGGCACGAACAAAGCGCTTCCTGTCGCGGAAGTTTAATTATTATAAAATCGCGTGCGCGCCGCGGGGACGATCTTGAACGGTCGTGCGCGAGAATTATTCCGTGAGCCCACGCGCGAAATTCCTCGAGATCTGTCTCTAAAAGACCAGAATTTGAGGAAGCAATTCAAGTTATCGGTCAGCTTGCCAAGAAGAGCGACACAAGAGCTTGGATAACGGCGTCGACGAGTCGAAATCGCGCGGGATTTAGGCGAATGCGTCTCGCGGAGGGAAGGTCACTATTGCCACCTAATTTTCCGATCGAATCTTGTTAGAGTTGTTGATCGAATTGCGAAGTAATTGTGCTCCACTTAGGGTTGTCAAACTTTCCAGAGAATAATGCGTATTTGTCGTCCTGAAGATGTTCGTTTGAAACTCCCTGTTGTTCGTGTAAAGTGATGTCACAAAGTGCGATGCAAATATTTTACTGTGGAAAAATTCTACCATCCCGTGGACAGAAGCACGTGAACACTTTTATATTTTCAATTCACGAGCTCGACGGAAGCCTTTTTTGTCTTGTATAATCATATTCGTGGTCACGTCTTGGAATCACAGATTTTTGACTTGAGCCCTTTCTGCCAAACTTCGAAGAAATATACATTACGCTCTGGAAACTCCTACAATCTTATTCGTTCGTTTTCCAACTGTGTTTTACGTAAAAACGAGGAGGAGCTACTTCGTAACGTTATATCGTACCTCGGAGGTATTCGATGAAAGGATAGCAAAGACAGTGGTGGCCCTCCTCTCATTATCTATTGAAACAGAAGAGTAGTGACAGTCCCCCCGAGAACAACGCAAAGTGAGTCGTTTGAGCGCTCGTTATCGTTAATTATTCCGATGGAAATGTGGTTAAATCAGTCTTGCGCCACTGTAATTCGCCCGATTCACGTGTGCGTACCATTTGTTTTTTTAGACCGTGGATGCAGCCGGGTATTGGACGTGGAGGTGGCGCGGCCCACGCAGGTGGGACAGGTGACGACGAGGCTCCTAAAGATCCCGGTGCACGGATCACTCATCAGTCTTACACCGAGAAAGACTACGAAGGTATCGAAATATCATCCGCTTGCATCGATTTTCGGCCGTGCTTTCTCGCTGATCTTTCATCCGTTTAGAACAAGAGTTCCACCGTCGCCCTTACGCTGCTCGTCGCGACCTAATCGCCGTTAATGCCGATCCGCGCGTAGGTCAGCCGAACGCACGGCTCGGGCTTCGGTGTTTGCACACAGAAACGCGACACGTCGCGACGGTGCTTCGAAAATCGTTACCCCGTTCGGCAACCGTCAGCGCCGAGACGCTGGATCCGAGGTCACCTGTCCCGGTGCGATCTTGAACCCTCGACAATCCCTGCGAGTCGATCCCGTTTAAGGTAACTGCACCGACAGTTGACGCTGCCGATGATGGATCCTGCAAACAAAAATTGCTTTTGTTAGCTCTGTCCTAACAGGATTTTTAATGCACTCGAGGCAAGATACCTAGGTAGTTCGGTTGAGTTTAAGAAAATCAAGTCAAAGGTAAGACATCCCTCCTTTTCCAAGGATAAGAACCTTAAAGAAGTCGATTGCTGGTGCCTCAGCCTTATCTGCCTTACGTCGGATTACGAGGAAACCATCGACGGACCTTTCGTCGACGATCTCTTCGTCTCGACGACACCTACGCGCGCTGACGTACGCGTGTGTGATATTTTCGAAACGACGTCGATGGTTTCAATCTGATCCAGCTTTGCTCGCGGCGATCTCGAACGCGTCAAAGACTCGAAAGGAGATCTGTCGCGGTTATTTCCATCCCCTTAAGCCCGTGTCTCCTCCTAGGGGACGCGTAACTTTCGAGATCCGTTCCTGTATGGACGGTAAGAAGTCTGAATCCCCCGCATTCGATCCGATTATCCTCGAATCCCTCAAAGCCCTGTGGTATTTTGTTGTAGACGAGATAGTTCTGCTTATAGCTGAGGACCGATTAATGAAATTCTGAGTGGAGTGTCATTGTAATGCACTTATGGCAATTGCTTGGGATACATAAAGTATAGGCGATAGGCCACGCCGTAGACGGGCAGCTTTGGCTACAACCGAGAACCCATGAATATTCTATCGCTCGACACTCCTGGACTAAAGTATCATAGTAGGACCCTTCTAGCTTGAATACACGAACCATAAGATGCGAATGTCCACTCTGTTGTAGATAAACAGTCTTGTCTACAACTGAGGACCCATCGATCGTTTGCCATAGTAATCCTGAGAGCTATAGTAGGTACTTACAGAAACTTTGTAGCACGTTTAGCAATTGCGGGTGGTCCGGTCTAATACCCCGTCTCGAAAGTTACGTGTCGACGATCGAAAACCGAAAATTCCGACGCGAAAGGTCCTCGAGCGGCCGAGGAACGTTCGCTAGCGGATTTTTATTATCGATAATCGTAGGAATAGGAAGTAATGGAACGTCGATTCGAGAGGCACTGACGCGAGCCCCCTTTCATCTGCTTCCAGGTCACAGAGCGCACACCGTGTACGTGGGCGTGCATCTGCCCGGCGAAAGGAGACACCGTCGTCACCACAAGCACCATCATTCCCAGCGTCAGTCGTTCGCCACCGACAAGGAGAACAATGTCGACCACGACAGGCCCAGTAAGTTCGTCTCGCAGATACTAGCCCCCCTCCTGTTCGCCTTCGTGTCTTTCGATCTTTTTCCGCGTCGCGACCCTCGATCCTTCCGGATCGCCTATCAACCCCGACTCCAACCCCTTGCACTCGGAGAATTTTCTTTTAATATAACTTTTCGCGAAGTTTCTGAAAAGCTTAACCTTACTTTAATAGAAATTTGTAAGATCGAAGTTTGGATTGCTATACATAAAATTTGAGTCGAGGTGCTAGTCGAGTGCATTTAGATTAAAGCAACGTAGCAGTTGCGTTTATATTTAAATTATTAAACAAAGTCCCTCTTCTCTGGTTCTCCTACTGCATCCAACCCCAAATATTCTAACTAATCATTGGTAATTAAGTGCTCCGAAGATATAACACTACAAAATCGTCTGTATCGATTCCAATTTATATTTATTTCGAAGAAACCCAACTCACCCTCGAACAGACCTCGCTACCCCTGTAGTTATACGCTTCCTCTGAAAAGGGAGTGGTCCGAAAGCTCTACTTCGATGTTCCTGGCAAATCATAAAGCTTCGAACTGTTACAGAGTACCCGCGGCCAGTGTTTTTCGGCAAGATCGATCCGCAAAACGCGACGGGGTGCGCGACAAACCGATTCAATCTCGTTCCGTCAACACCACGGACACGGGCTAGCGGTGTCCGTGAGCTTCAGCTTTTATCAGATGTTTCCCTTTTAATAGCAACGATCAGAGTGACGTTCGTCTACGAATCGATGAGATCCGCGAATAGAAACTGCTGGCAGACGTCCTTTTGTCGGTCACGAGTATTCGGTGCACGAGTAGATTGGGTGCTTCTGCGCCAAACTTGATTAATTATTTGTAGAATAACGGCCAACTTGGCCGAACACCCACAAAGTGTCACATGACGCCTAACCGATAGCTCAGAGACCCACCAAAGTGTCCTTCCGAGCACTCGAGGCAGTTCGGCCGTTTCGGTGACCACTTGTTTCGACCTGTTTCTACAATTTCATGGTGGACACCCCCGCTACCTACTGTCTCTTTTTCAAAAGTATAAACTCTGCAAAAAAAGCGTGTCTCGATCCCCGCGAAAACATCTCTGTCGAGTTAATCGAGCATCCTCGAAGAGTAGCCAAATTCTCATTTACGTTAAAATATTCTCTGGACGGAATAATCATTGCGAATCGCTACGGAAAGTTCGAACTTGTCGTTCATTATTCCAATAAAATTCCGCCCATCTCTGGTACCACACAACGCGGCCATAAACGTTCCACAGTGTGTTGCACTTTGCGGCGCTATCGAGCGACGCGTGGCACCGAGCCAACCACTTGTCAGGACTTATCTGGTTGTTCACCCTACTTCTGGCACACCGGGTACCAGAGGGTGACCGATATCGAGTCCCTCCAAAGGTTTTCTCCCTTTACGAGGAAGCCAGCCGTTCTCGTCCCTTAAACTTCTACGTGGTTCGATTTTAAACGAACGCGGAGAAATTGCTTGACCGTTGCCCTAACCTCGAGTTGGCTAATTTATGGCTGTTTATCGAGGAGGTGATTAGCTTGGATGTGGAATTAATGCGGAAGCATGCAAAATGGATAGGAAGCTTCCGAAATGTTAGCGTAGTTACCGATAATACGAACGATAGGGGTGGACAAGTCGTGATGGTCCACTCCGGTTATTCAAAGGGGAATAGAAGATGTCACGCAGGGTATATAAAAGTGAACAGAGGACGCTGTCGAGAGGCGAGGGAGATCAATTAAACAAAATTGTCAAGAGGGAGAACAGCTGGGAGAGTCCGAAATCTCGAACTCGAGATACACTGGTAAACTGTCGTCGATGTTTGTTGTCTCGTTGACGTTTCAGGACAATTGCTGATGACTCGAAGGAGTCGACTATCTAGCATCTGCGACCCCGACGGCGAGATGATACGTAAGCCCCTTCCACGTACCAGAATTCTCTGTATTTACCTACACTTTCACCGAGAGACCATTCGTACGTCCAAACCGGGGACACTCGCGAATATTATGCTTCCCATCGAGACGAGAACGTCGAACCGTTGATATTACAATGGTATAACAGCCCTTGGACGTTTATAGGGACGTCGAAACCAAACGAAAATTATTTTAGTCAATTGTGAATTTGGATTGCTAATATTTTTTACAAAATGAATGTTTACACGTGGATTCGTGAACGCTACCATTCCCAAATAAAACCACCGTTGCGACCTTTTCATTCTGCGATTAAAATTCGAATTTCTATTAAACGAATAAAAAGTTGGTTTATCTTGCATTCGTTGCTAGAGCAGACATACCTAAGCAGACATAGCACCGATGATGTCACGATTTCGTTAATTAGATTCGCAGCACGACTAGATATGCATAAAATCGAACGTACGCGTATGCGATGCCGCGACACCGTTTCGACTGTAATCAATATTTATCAGGCGGAATCCCTTTGTCCATGGCTGGTCGCGAAACGGTGCATTAACTCGTTTATCAACGTTACACGAAGAGAATCGTGTTTGTCAGCGCGACTGGGTTACGTCAAGAAACGAATTGCATAATCGCGACGCATGTTCTTCCGACAGACGAAACTCCCCTCCGTGATTTTTTTTCTAGGACGCGGAAATGCTCCGAACTCGATCCACGTTTAGTCATAGAAGGCTACACACAAACACAAACTATGTAAATGGTTCTTTAAAAAAAGTATGCAGAACTTGTACAAAATTTTGAAAAAGGAATTGGTATAGCAACGTCGTTTGTAATCAGAAACTACCCGCCGCGCCCTAATTTTGTGTAACGTGTTCCCTAAATCAAATCTAAACTAAAGAATTCTCTTTCTGTTACGTCACTGTACGAACTTGGGCAAACCACTGCACTCGAGTGGTCTCTTCTCGACGTTTACATTACCCCGAGGTGAACTTTCGCGACCAAGTGCACGTAACAGCTAGTCCAGAGTTCGAAAGCGAATTCAGCCAATACGAATGGTCTCGACGAGTATTTCTCGATACACGTGACTCCACGATTCATGCCCGCACAACCGGACAGCTTCTTTCGACTCGAGCAAAATAAACAGCAAACAAAAACGTTTACCGCTTCGTCTACATTCCGGTTTTTACAAGTACACCGTTCTTTGGACGTATTGCATGCGTCATCGATCATCGAAACGAACAAATTCGCCCGGATCATCCCTGCACCAGCTCGATCAATCTTTTCATTGTACCTCGACTCATACAAGATTCTACTCCCTTATTCTAAGTGGTTCTCGACGCACAGCGTTACGTTCCCTCATGTTTGAAAGCAATCATCTAAGTGTTCTCTTAGTGTTCGCGCGACATTCTTCACCTGTTCTCGCAGACAACGAGCTTCGGCAGTTGGAAACATTTTTTTTCGACACCCAAGCGACGCGACATGCTTGCGTTTGAATTGGAATGCACACTTTTTGAGGTCTCGACAGGGCTCGTATCGTTTTAACCGAGTTATATATTAACGAAGAACATAAGCTATATGAGATCAAGTTGAAGAACTAGGGAACCAGTCTTCGACTACTTCAATTATACATATACGGACTTATATTCAATTATATATATTAATTATTATTCTGTACGCCTTTAGATTTGTAAAGGTGGCTTCCAAGCAACGACAATAAAATGATCCGATACTTGTCGATACCTTCTCGTTACCGTGCATTTCACCACTACGCTAAAATACATTTCTAGAACCACACGTGCACGTAACCAATGGTTGAATAGCGTTTAAGGGTTGAATAGTGTCTCGTCGACGACGAACGTCGATAGTTGGTGTTCTACGACACGTAACCTCCTCTTTGTTCTTCTGCATCGATATTTTTCTAATCTTTTTATGTGTCTTCGGGTTCGTATTCGATGAAACGAAAGGCCGCCGTTTCACTAGGTAACGTCTGCATATTCCAGTCACACCGCCGGCCCAGAGGGTGCAGTTCATCCTGGGGGAGGAAGTCGGGGACGATGCGCACGAGTCCCATCCACTATTCTCCGAAATGGAGGAGCTCGTCAAGGATGGCGACGAGATGGAGTGGAAGGAAACAGCGAGGTAATCTCACCTGCTCGTTACCTTCTATTCTCTGGACGGCGTTAACGTCAACAGAGTGAAAGCCAGAGAGCGGATTAATTTTGATTGAAATTCCTTTTTCCTCCATTTTGCTCCTGGTATTAAGAACAGATGTCCGAATGGGCGCGTGCTCTCTGGCGAAAACGAACAACTCTAACGTCGAATCGCATCGCGTTCAACGCAGACAAATAAATTCTTTGAAACTTTCCTTGTACGTCTCGCAAGGGAGCACTCGTCCAGAAAGAAATTCTCTCGCGAATCGTATATCTAATTTACTCGCAATTTAAATGCAGGTGTAATATAAAGGAACCAAAAAAAAACTCATCTGTAGTAGTCTCCGTAGCCCAATTATTCAGGATAAAATTCCCTGGAAATTCTGGCGTGAGACGAGCACAATTTCAAATTAGATCAATTAGATTAGGAGAATAGATGTCTCCTCCTTCGGTTTATAAACTTCGCGAGGAAGCTTGTTTCTGTGGGTACCTAGACAAACAGCCCTTGTCGTCGTTATTTCCAGATGGATCAAGTTCGAGGAAGACGTCGAGGAGGGAGGGAACAGATGGAGCAAACCTCACGTAGCGACCCTCTCCCTGCACTCTCTGTTCGAGCTGAGGAGCCTGCTGCTAAACGGCACCGTGATGCTGGACATGGAGGCGGCGAGTCTGGAGCAAATCACCGATTTGGTCCTCGATAACATGATTAATAAGGGCTCGTTGCCGACGGAGTCGCGGGAAAAGGTACGTAATGGCTTCGGCCGGGAAAGTTTCGGCAGCCATCAATTTCCCGCGCTCGTTGCCGGCGTTCCGATACGAGAAAAAAGGAGTAAAGGAGAAAATTCTAACCGGCAGGCGTTCTCTCGATTCCAGGTCAGGGAAGCTCTTCTGGTGAGACATCGGCATCAGCACGAGAGACGCAAGGACAACAACATGTCCAGGTTACCGATCATAAGATCGTTGGCCGAAATTGGACGCAATCATTCCTCCTCCAAGAGTAAGTTCGCATTGCAGCTATCATTGCTACAGCTGACATTCTTTCAAATGAGTTCAGAATACACTGTCGGGTGGTGATCTTCTGGAACAGTGCTCTCCAAATTAAGCTTTATATAAATTATACGAATGGTAACTAAATTAGTATATATGTACTCGTCATGACACAAAATACATACTGCCTTTTCTCCACGACGAGTATACTCGTAAATCGCAGCTAACTGGTTAAAGGTGTCGAATACTAAGAGATTGGAAGCCACTGTTCTTGTAAGAAAGGTTACTTAGGGATCAACACTTCATTCCTGAAACCTCTTTAACTCCTGGCACAACGATATTAAGAAAGAAATATATATATATACACACATGTCGAATCGAGTTACCTTTTTCGAAATCGGTTAAAAATAACAAAAAACACAGATCCTCGTTTGGGTAAAGTACTGACTCTCGGCAAAGGATAAAAATATTGCGCAGTCGATGTCGCACAAAAAATGTCGACCTCTCGAGTGGAACACGAATCCCCTCGGGCATTCCCAGTTCAATTAACGATTTATTTCCTTTTGTTGCCGTTCTATCAGCTTTCTTGTTGCAAGTTTTTCATTTATCGTCCTGTTTCGATCCAACCTCGTTTCCCCGAAACTATTTCCTCATTATTATTTATCGATTTGTTTTCGACGTTTCCGATGGGAATTACCTGGGAACCGTCCCCGAGAAACCTCCCGTCATACTAAACGCGGTACCGCTCGACATTTTCAGGTTACGGCTGTACATGTGGTTTGCATGAGTTGTTGACGTCAGATTTACAGGAGCGTCGCGACGCCGGGGACGCATACGCGCCCTCGGTGGGTCGCAGCAGCAGCTGCCCGAACTCGAATACGGCTCTGCTGTCGAAAGAAGCGAAAGATCTGAAAGGACCGTACCTTCTGGTTCCAGGTATAGCATTAGGCCAGACAGCTAAGCGACAGCCATAATTGCCTTGGGTCACGGTGCTTTCGCTATCTTTCCTACCCCGCGTCAAGCTTTACTCGAACGTTAACCCTCGTCTGGTGAAATGAAAACGGAGTGCTCCTTACTTCGTTGGCGATATTTCGGCTTGCTCGATGCATTACAAATCAATTATCGATTCAGTCTCGGCTTAAAAAGATTTTAACCTTTCCTAATTAATTAACAAGCTTTCTGTTCGTCTGTCTCTACCTAACCATACAACATGTTTCATTGAGAATTCATTGCGAAGAACTGCGAACGAAGGAAACATATTCGGTGCTTCCTAGCGGAATTTTTCAAATAAATCTATCCGCGCGGCTGCGATCGAGAACATTTACCCACGTTTGTTTCTTGTGTTTCTATCAGATGAATTCGCCGTTCCCCATGTGGTCGGATTCACGACGTGGTTCGCTATGTGTCAGCTAAAAGGTTAGACAGCCAGGTGGTTGGTGTTGCTATGAATTTTGATCGATTTGCACAATCAATACTTGAACGATCTACTCGACTGCATCGTCTCCTACCTTTGTCTCTTTCGGATTTCTCGATGTTTACAAGTAGTTTGAGCACTGCGCACGATCGGGACCAATCGGTAACCATCTCCGTTTCGATCCGAGGTTTCTTCTGCGAAAGTTTCGAGAACCCCAGGCCGCGCAGCGATCGGTTACCCGGAGTATTGATTATCGATTCCCACGGTTTCACTTGTACAGAATTAATGGAAGTTTAATTACACGTGATTCGGGTCGCTCGCGTCCGACGAATATCGTCCGTCACTACTGCGGCCTTAATATACCTCCGTCGATTCGAAACTTTAAGCGATTCATCGTCGAACCGTCGATTTTTAACGTTCCATTGAAAGCAACAATGCGAAATTCTTATCGCAATTGCGAGAATTCAACGGACTGCCGCGTTCAGGAATGATTATCGCGTGCACCATCGCGAGAACTCGTAGGCGTTGCTCCACGCCGAATCGATCAGTTTCATAGCGATCAAAGGTGAGAGGTTTTCGTGAAATTTAAATATGACATAGTCCAGGTACAATTACTGGGAGGTTTAACCCTTCGACCTATAGTAACGTGTGCGATTCGTGGAAGGAATTTTATACTTGATTATGACACGTACGATCCTACAGTAAATCGTAGAGCAAAGGGTGAAGTTATCTGTTCGCTGGTTTCGAATTTGTTTAAGAAATTAAAGACGTTGAACTTGACAATCTTTGCTAATTTGTCTCGTATTTCTGAAATAAACTCGAAGGGAACAAAAGCATGACTTGAACCCTCCCCAATCATCTACAAGCTACATCTTATTTCAATCTCACCAAAATGTCTCGAACCCAACGCAGAAAACGATTGATCTGTCGTGGAACCGTTCATAAGGGTTCATTTCAGTAGCAATCCACGAGGCATGATCGTACGTTCTGATTGTCTTACTATGCACGTGACTCGATGTGTACTTTAACTTACTCGATACCATAGCGTTCGTACCATCTAATTGTCACACTTGTAATCAACTAACGTTTGTCTTTTCAGCTTAACAGACTAATTGCCCTTCTCTCCTCGCAGTACTAACGACTACTAACGATTCTTTCGTACTTAAAAGAAACTCCCCCGCTCGGGTCCTTCCTCTGTAAATAAAGAACGATCCTGGTGTGTGTTTCATGCTCATTTTTAGTGGAGGAATCGAATTCCGCCCCGGCGTTCGGCGGCGCAACGGGCCACGGCAGCGGAGCAACGCTGAACCCCGGTAGCCGCTTCCTAGCCATACCTGGTAATCCTGGTGCAATGCTTTTCTACAGGAACGGGCAAAATTCTAGTCGACGTGGTATAAAGTATAATATCATTCTGAAATTCAAATTCAAATTCTTCTTCAACTAGTAAAATATTGTCTTCTATTCGAAACTTCCATCTGATGTAGAATTTTGCTCGCCTCTATCATTTTTCTGAGCATGTCTTATCTAACACCTCCTCTCGGTCGCAGTAGATTCCCCAGCGACACGCACACCCCCATCGTGGGATCGAACGACGCACGAACGTTCGGGGAGAGTAGATCGTGTCGGATAAAACGACGAAAAAACGGGACGTGCCTCCCCGAACGTTAGATCTCGAGCGGCGAGATTGTCGCGAGTTGCTCGAATCTTGATCCGAACGAATGCCTCGCGACGGGCAACACGACACGGTCGCTGAAAATAACACGTGTATCGACAAACGATTATCGAGACCGGGAGAGACGCGGAAAACAAAATCCGTGCTTCGAGCACCCGTGGTCAATCTATCGGAAAGGCTCACCGCACTGGCTTATCCCTCCGAAGGGTTGAGCGACGCGCTCTTGACATTTAATGGCGAGTCGAACTCCGCGACGATTTTACGCGAGTCGAGCAATCCGAGCGCTACCTTTTTTCTCATAGCTTCGACAAGTAAATATACAGGCTGCTACAGAAATAGACTTTGGGAGCGCGTTTTATTCGCTGCGAGGATGAAAAAGGTCGCGTGAACGTTGGTCGTTGTACGAATACCCAATGTTTGGGCATACTAAAACGTGAATTTATTCTTCAATTGTTGATATCGCAATATCGTGATTGATTTCTTTGTATTTAGTTTACTAATTTTACTCTGAAGAGGACCAGAAGAATTGTTAGAGAGAATATCTGATATTGCGATAAACAAAATGTAGTTAATTCCGTTTCGGGGGGTTGTGGTGGTAGGATTTTTAGCGAATAAAACGATTAAAAAAAAAAAAAAAAATAAGAGACCAACATTCCTACGACTTATCTTCGTCCCCACAGTAAGAATATAACTTATCATTGCAATCCTAAAACGCTCCGTGTCACCCGCAAATGCCTGGCTTGCGTACAGAGGACTCGGTTTTACCGTCGAATAGAAGCAACCCTGGTACCATTTAACCGTGGCCCTCGCGTTTAAGAGGATCGACTTATAAGACTTCCCTCGTTCCCACGGAATCCCCTGTATCGGATTCCTGCAACTCGCGGGACTTTCGACACCGCGAATCTGGGTCACGACTGTCCGGACATTGAATAGTCCTGGACAGAAGTAGTGATCGAGGGACAGCGGATATACTCGCCTCCCCCTCGATTACGTTGCCCACGCGACTTCTCGTTGCAAGTTAGCCTCGAAAAGACGCAGTAGGCGGTAAGCTAGATCTCTTTCAGGCCAAGAGCCGGCCACCAACGGGATGGATCGCAGCCCGAGCAGCGTGTCAATTAGCAGAAATCACAGCTCGTCCGCTTTAGAGAACGGGGACGCCAATCACAGGGTTAGTATTCCCTTCGTTCTATCCTTGGAGACTCGAACACGTGGTTGAATATTTTCTTTACGGTTCTCTCGTCAGGGTAACACGCACTTCATGCGGAAAATACCGGCCGGAGCCGAGGCGAGCAACATCCTCGTAGGGGAGGTAGATTTTTTAGACAAGACCCTGTCGGCGTTCATTCGACTCAGCCAGGCGGGAATTATGGGCGACCTGACGGAAGTTCCTGTGCCAACGAGATTCATATTTGTCCTGCTGGGACCCACGGTAAGATCTTCGTGTTAGTACAGCGTAACGTAGACTCGAAGCGACTCGATCGAAAACCTGCTCTTCCTTCGGGGTAATTAAAGTTTTAACGAAGCAATTGTCCGCGCTGATTGCCTCGACTATTCCGGATCTCGAGTACCCCGATACGCCAAGCAATTTCAATCCGGTACGAATGGAAGCTTGGTTATCGGTCGAGGTTGCGGTCTGTCGCATATTTCAATTGCTTCTTCGTCGGCGTGAAAGTCAAGATAAAGTTTTCTTCGACTTTCGTACAAGTTTTTTTTTTTACTAGGAAGTTTCGAGGATGTGAGAGCAATCGAAACGCTATAAAACTACGAATTCGATGAATCGATGAACGATGAATTCGAATTCCATTTAGAAGAATCTATCTACATAGATCTTCGGAGCACGTACACTTCACGCCTCGTTTCTTTTATGTTACCGCAGGGTGGAATCTCCGGTTTCCACGAGATTGGCCGTGCCATGGCCACCCTGATGTCCGACGAGGTGTTCCACGACGTGGCTTACAAGGCTAAGAACAGAAACCACCTCCTAGCTGGGATCGACGAGTTCCTGGACGCGGTCACTGTCCTGCCACCCGGAGAGTGGGATCCTGCGATCAGAATAGAACCGCCTGCCGCGATTCCCTCGCAGGTAGGACAAGCCATATGTAATCCAGTCGTGTAAAATATTGTCGTACTGATTTCTCACGTTGTTAACATCCTTGATAAATGTGCACAAGCTAAAGGTATAAGATGGTGAAAGGTTGCTTCCTCTATATATATCCATTAGGAAGTGAGGAAACGACCCAAGGAAGAAAAGCCGAAAGAGGACTTCGACGAGGAGGCGGACGAGCAGAAGCTGAGGGAGGAATCGGGGCTATCGAGAACAGGAAAACTGTTTGGCGGTCTGGTCAATGACGTGAAGAGGAAAGCGCCATTCTACTTGTCCGATTTCAAGGACGCTCTCGCTCTCCAATGCATCGCCTCGTTCATTTTCCTCTACTTCGCCTGTCTATCGCCCATAATCACGTTCGGTGGTCTGCTGGGCGAAGCCACTGGGAAGAACATGGCCGCTATGGAGTCTCTGGTTTCCGGTTTCGTTTGCGGCGTCGGCTACGGTCTGTTCTCTGGGCAACCTCTGACCATTCTCGGGTCCACCGGGCCGGTGTTGGTGTTCGAGACGATCGTCTACGAATTTTGCAAGTGAGTGAGACGATTTGTCCGAGGAAGCTCGACGCCCGATGAGGAACACGGAGCTACGAGGCTCGTAATCGAACGATTTCCACAGGAAATCCGAGTGGAACTACATGTCTTTCCGCTTCTGGATCGGCTCGTGGATGGCCTTGATACTGGTAATCCTGGTCGCGATCGATGCCAGCGCCCTGGTGTGCTACATCACTCGGTTCACGGAGGAAAACTTTGCCACCCTCATCGCTTTTATCTTCATTTACAAGGTAGGGAGAGATCCTCGAAAAGGTTAACGGCCGAGGCTACCCGAACCGCCGAAAAATCGAACGGTTTCCTCCCGGAGAATCAATCACTGTCACCTTCATTCCCCTGGGGACGAGGTTCTATCGGATGATCCTCCTGATTTGCCGAAGAAACGAGCGAGGCTCTTGATATACTCGGTAACGGTATGGAGAAGTTAATGTCAGAAAGAAGGTTCCATATGCATCTTCGAAAAGCTAGAACTTTGCTACACGTCTAAGTACACCCATCCAATTTCGAGAGCACATTAGGATCTTCTTTTTTATTACTACAAACTCCACCACTTGTCCCTCATTCAACCGGGCGAAACGGTTAAAACCTCTATTTCGCCCGGCTAGAGGGGCCACGAGTCATAGATATCGGCACATTAGGATCTTAAGCTCGCGGAAAATGCAATTAATAAGAATATCGATCTTTTATCCAGAACCATGTGTTAATTACGCAACCGGTATCCTTCTCGGTCGACCTAAGTTAATTGGATGGGGCGCAACTGGCGCGTGCTTCGCGAATCGCTCCATCAGCAACATCGACGACATTTGGGTCACGAATCCCACGGTATACCACCAATCGAAGCGTTCCTCTCTGGCTTCGAAACAGAGGTGCGAACGTTCGATCGACCTCGATCTTGACGACGGAGAAAGAGAACCCTCGAGGATTATTTAATCCCTCAGCTTTCGAGCAGTCCTCGAAGGACCAACTAAGAATTCGATTGTTCCAGGCTATCGAGAACGTATTGTCGATCGGCAAGAAGTACCCTATGAACACTCACGCCAACGATCAATTCGACTACAACTGCTGGTGCAAGCCACCCAACGGCAGTCTACCCTCTAGCTACGATCACATCAATTGGACGGCCCTGGATCAGAAAGCATGCCAGGTTAATAGATCCGTCCATGCGGTCGTTAGTCGAAATTACAAACTACGTTACATCTGACGACTTCGTTAACTCCCTTTCAGAGCTACAACGGCACGCTGATGGGCGACGGCTGCAACCAGCCGCACTACATACCCGATGTGTTCCTCATGTCAATTATATTATTCATGGGCACCTTCTTGTTATCCGTCGAGCTCAAAGACTTCAAGAACGCTCTCTTCTTCCCGTCGAAGGTCCGTCTCTAGAGTACCAGACGTGAAAAATATCTGAATTTTATAGCAATCCATCGAGGAAGTGTAGATTTTTTTAAATCCTGATATTTTGCATCGTGTGCATGCCCTGACAGGTTAGACAAGTTGTGAGCGACTTCGCGGTGATCATAGCCATCTTCTCGATGAGCGCTTTGGATCACTTCGTCAACATCCCGACGCCCAAGCTGGAAGTTCCAGTGGAATTCAAGCCGACGTTGCACGATCGAGGCTGGGTCATCTGGCCTTTCCAAAACAATCCCTGGTGGAGCGCCATTGTCGCGAGTCTGCCGGCTCTCTTGGGTACCATCCTAATCTTCATGGATCAGCAGATCACGGCTGTGATAGTCAACAGGAAGGAGAACAAGCTGAAGGCAAGCGAATGTCGAATACAAACTTCTCCGGAGAACAGTTATCGTTTTACGCGAATCTACGGCCACTATGTTAAAGACTATTTACCATATTTACCATGTTTACCTGTTTTTAGAAAGGATGCGGGTATCACTTGGATCTGTTCGTCCTCGCGATCCTGATAGAAATTTGCACCGTGATGGGCCTGCCCTGGTTCGTCGCAGCCACCGTGCTCTCGATCAATCACGTCAACTCTTTGAAGCTTGAATCCGAATGCGCCGCGCCAGGCGAGAAGCCACAGTTCCTGGGCGTTCGCGAGCAACGAGTCACTCACATACTGATCTTCCTGATGATCGGCTGTTCGGTCCTTCTCACGCCCATGCTGAAGCACATACCCATGCCAGTGCTGTTTGGCGTCTTCCTCTACATGGGAGTAGCTTCATTGAAGGGGCTCCAGTTCTTCGACAGGATTCTTATCATGCTGATGCCTGTCAAGTATCAACCTGACTACATGTTCCTGCGACAGGTAAAGCCATCGACAGGTGTTTGCTCTTCGAGGAATATATTAAATTTTGCTCTCGAGTACCATTCCTGAAGTGTCCATCGTAATTGCGAAACATGAAGTCGGTTCTGTGTAAAATTACATGATCAACAATGTGTTAACTGAAACTTTTGCCAGTTTGCTTGATAATTGTCTGATACTTATAGTAATGGAATAATCAAGGATTCACGATGAACCGATCTCTGTGCAGGTACCTCTGAAGCGTGTGCACCTGTTCACGGCGATGCAGTTAGCTTGTCTGTCGTGCCTGTGGCTCATCAAATCCTTCAGCTCTACTTCCATTCTATTCCCCTTGATGGTAAGTCGCCGCTGTTCCTCCATCCTCGTTTCTCCTTCCATCTTCTAGCAAATCTTGTACGTGTTCGCTCCTTTCAGCTCGTGGTTATGATCGGGATACGCAAGTCCCTGGACCTGGTGTTCACCCAACGCGAGCTCAAGATCCTGGACGACGTGATGCCGGAGCCGAGCAAAAAGCACGCCGACGATCTCCGCCAGCTGGAGAGTGGCGAGGTTAGCACCGTGAGACGAATACTAAATGCCATCGTTGGTCGTAAATAGCACACGAGAAGTGACCGCGTGGCGAACATTTGCCCCGTGGTCACGGTAACTGGCTCCGGCTACGACGGGCCTGCGTTTCGCCGGAAACGCGATATCTCGACGGTCGATCGCCTAAACACGGCCTGAGACGTTCTCGTTGTCAACGTTTTCGCCGACCGAGAGCAATAAACCGGCGCTGGGTGTACGAGGATGACGAGAGTAGAGCGCGTAGAGATTACGTCCGTCGAACTCCGTGTGAGAAGATGTGCTCTTTTCTTTTCTTTTTTTTTTCATGTACAAGTCCGGCCAAAAGAGTCCTCTCGTCTCCCATTGATCGCGCGTGCCAAATAAATTTCGTACCGAGATGACCTAATCCTGTACGGTACTCGGTCCGACCAGTATTAATTATAATGCGTTACAATTAATGTCGTCGTCGAATGCTTGAACGATAGCCGTTTGTTTTGGATACAATTGTCTTGAACGTATTCGTAGGTAAGCTTAACATTATTGTAGTCGATCTAGTAATCGATAGTAGATCGAACACGTTGATCGCAGCTATCAAAGAAATTTATACCGTCGAGGAGTCCACAAAGATGTTCATTTGCTACATACATATATATATATATACATAGTCGGAGAGTATTACGACATCGCTACTTTTACCTGGCCTAGAGAAATCTGCGAACGTGTTGAAACGTGACCAATTAAAACATCGTTTGTCACCTGATCGCGGCTACCGCACGCGGAACTATAACGACGCCCGATGTTTCGCCTACCATTCGACACACATGTATCGGTTCGATGTATCGTCGAACACGGATCGCCTGCCTTGACGTATTGGAAATACATTATTGTTTAAAAACACACACAAATCTCTCTGTACTCCCAACTATTCCTTGAGCAGCACCAACCGACACTGTACACCAGCCAAACGGCCGTTCTGTTCGCATGCTACCCACGAAACCCTCCAACACAACACGAATACGACATATTACTCTTCGCTATGAGGCGGAAAGTCCCGTACACGTAGCGCGAAGTGTCTATTGTGTTTGTAACAAAATTATCGTCGTTTCTTTTTAAATGAAATCGCAATCGTGGAGCTGAGAGTCATAGAAAGAGAAAGTTTACACTTTTGCTGTCATGGAAGATGAACGCTAAAATGATTCTCAGCCTCCCGATTATCGAGTAAGAACAAAATTAAAGATCCAGATCGAAAGCACCGTAACTCGAATATGCAGTTACGGAGAACGCAGGTGATTGTCGGGGGGAGGGGAAACAGGGAGAGAAAGAGAGAGAAAGGTACCAGTCGTCGTCGAATCCTGCGGCTGTAATCGGTACGTGACCATAAGTGCACGACCGTAGTTCCTAAGCATCGAGAGTAATGCCTCGAGGTCTGTCTACAACCCCGCTGAAGATCACACTCTTATTGCGCTGAACTTCGAATGTCGGGCACTGTGTTGAACTCGTTGCGACCGAAGCAACGATGGCATGGACTCCGCCTATACTGAGCCGTGTCATCGGTCGAGCTTCCCAAGAGAGTACAATGAAATTAATAAAAGTGTAAATAGAAGGCTTTCTTGTTAACATAAGTGGAAGTCTCGCAGTGGTCAGGTATTACGCAGTCCGAATACAGTAGTCGTTACGAAACGGAATAATGCTGATCGCACCACTTCGAGACTTGGCACGTACGAGAAAGAAATGCTTACGGGCAGCTCGATCGATGCCAGTCGAAATACCGCTTGTGTATCCAACATTGCCCGACCCGAAACGGTAGTGACGAGAGTTTTGCTGAGCTCGATGCATGGCTTTGACTTTTTATTTGTCCTCTGTGGATGACGTTAATCGTCCCGCGAAACTGAATCCGTGATTTGTCCCTCAGGAACATGACGAGTCCACGGTGTATCCGCCCTCGAGCAACTTACAGATCTCGTTGGCGAACGGGAACATCATGAAGATCCCTATGACAAGCATCAACATCAGCGAGGAGGTGAACAAGACGGGGATCTGGCAACAGGTGAACGAGTGCAACGAGAAACCCAAGCAGCCCAAGATGATCAAGTACGTGCCAAGTACTTAAATGCACAAGCTTGGGACTGAACTACGTATATGCGAATATGCGTATACTTTCTGATGATCTACGATTAATAAAAGTAATCGAACTTGTTTGACTTCAGCGCCGGTAAACAAAAGAAACACTCGAAGAAGGATAGCTCGTTGATAGCCGACGAGACTACGAGGCTGACAACGATGACCGAAGAGGACGAGGATGACAGTGGGATCTCTATCAAGGTGACACACGTAAATGACTCTAAATTCTAACCACCACCATCACCAATCCGATAAATCACATGGCAAGACACACAGCAAGAGCACCAATACACCGGCATGCAACATACCCCCTGTACGCTACTGTGAGTAAGACTATAAAAGGGGGCTGCACGGAATCCTCCAGTTGGGTCGTGATAGATAGAAATCTCCTTAGGATGAACGACGACTCTGGTAGAGAGAGTAGACCCCGTTTTCGTCGTCCTCTACCACTCGTCGAACGAGATTCGTTGAGAGTTTCGTTGGTCTGTTAAAAGTACGCTTGGTCTGATGTGCTTAGCTAGAAGTGGATGAAAAGAGCTTTGCACAAAATTTGGTTATCGTTGCTTTGTACCTTTTTGGAAAATTTCATTTACTTGCACGCTTCTTTCGGCAGTCTGACTAATTATGCCACTATCTCGCGCGAGTGACCTATACTAAAGTATAAACTGTGGGTCGAGAATAATTATTTTTGTTGTCGAGAGTCGAACCTTACCTCTGCGCTAACGATTGTTTAAGCTCACGCTCGCCTGTTACGTGCACTCTTTGACATGCAGTTTCCGAGTGTTCTTCTATAGTCGTTGCTCGTTCGAAAGCGCTTGGCGTACATTTCCCATTTCTTTGAGAAATCATAGGAAGCGTTTGATTGGCAATTTCAGGTAGACTTGATACGATCGAAGGAGAGCCTCGGTCCCATGGCAGCGAATGGCACCACGTCGGCCGAAACTTCCGTCTAACAACGGTCCATCGGGAACGAACCGATCATCCGCCGACTGAACGATCGATGAAATTTCGATTTCTGTTTCTCTCGTAGCCTTGATTCGCGCTAGATTTTTTGGTAAAAAAAAAGTTCCGTTACAAGAACAATGAGGTGCTTTTCGAGTGCAATTGTCGAGTGCCACGAACGGGTTACTTTTAAAAAGGAAACGCACACCGTCGAAATTGACAGTAGAATATCCTAAAATTTAAGATTCGACTCGTGAACGCGACATCACCGCTGGATCTTGAACCTACGCTCGCGTCAGTGTGCAATAACGTGTTATTTATAATTTAGCGATTCAGTTAGCCAAACGTAGTCCATACCCGTAGCAGATATGCCAAAGAAACCCCTGTAACGACACGTCGATGTTTCCTTCGAGGGATGTCTCGCATATAGGGTGATCCTTTTGTCGAGGAGGAAGAGGATATCGATATTAGCTTGTCGCTGGACCAGGATTGCTGGACTGTTGCAACCAATGACTAAAACAAAAAAATAGGAGAAAAGTCAGAAAAAAGGCCAACACCGAGTTTAAATGTGTCAAGTTCTTTGTGCCAACCTTGTATTTTTCGTACTCGCATCAAACGCGAAGGAACGGTTCCGATCCGATTTTAGGACTCGAAAAGGTCAGGAAAAAGCAAGTAAATGAATTCACTGGCGCCAACCAAATTGCAAAAAGACAAAATTCTGGAATTTGCCATCAAAGAAATCCATTTGGCAATCCTGCGTCAGGCGAGATTCATTTTTGGCGAGCAATCGCGCATACGGAAGCTCTCGAAGCTTGCGAGACAAGTCGAACGCCGGCCAGCTGCGACAATATCTACATATTATAAATGTACAGCGATTTTTTTACGCCCGCAAATGGTAAAACAAATAATATCCCCTCACGTGAATAATAAAAAAAAAAAAATAAAAAAAAATAAAGAATAAGGAAGGAATATAGGGGGAGAATCGATATGTGCCACGAGAACAACAATTTTTTTCACGTTTTTTATCGAAATCCTAGCTACGACTGCATTTTCGCGTGTAACGCCGTCCCTTGAAGGATGTCCTTTCCGTTCGCGACAGCGAACCCATGAGATTTTTATCGTACTAAGGTCTTTCAGATAGCGAGCGCAACATTCTCGAGAATTTAGGCGAGTTAGCGGCGCAGATCGGCAAAATTCTTATTTAAATAAAATAGCAAAGTATACGCGATAAGGTTCAAGGGTCAATTGATACGTTGATACTTGCGTGAATGGCGTAGCTTAGGTCATTTTAAGGTATCTCCAATCAGAGCCAAAGCAACCGAAGGCACATGTGCCAACGTTCGCCAAGGTTCGAGCACATGCGCGCTTGAGGTGTTCGATGTAGAAGTCGAATGCTTAATAAACTATCGAGAACTAAGAATCGAGTAATCATTGTCTGGTAGTATCGTTTGGAAGTGAACATTATGGCCTAACCATCCCCAGAAAGAGAAATAAGCAGCTCTTTGGTATCTAAAATATTTCTAATCACTTTCGTAATCGCAAGGACCTTAAAATACCCGAGCTACACGATGCGTTCCAACGTCATTCTATCTCACCACTATTTGAATAAAATTATGCCCGTCTCTGCCCTGCGGATCGTTGCACGAACAAACTGTTATTCCCTTGTCTCCATCGATGTCGATCAATCGTGGACGGTCGACCCGATAACTATGGGACAGAAAATTTGATACGATATTTTTCAGACGACCCATTACCAAGTTACCACGTTGAGATAAACCTCAGAGGCTTTCCAAGTCCGCCCGAAAGTCCCCGGGACAAGTTCGTTGGCGAACCAACGTACTGTTGGATATTTAAGAAAGTGTTACGTAGTAACGTAGAACAATGAGATTACAGGGCGAGAGGCGTTAGCGAGCCTCGTCCTGCGTAATGTTTTATGGAATACTCCTGTGTCGATGTACGTATGCGTATAACGAGGTATGGAGCGAGGCGATCGCTTGTATGTTAATGTTTACGTGTGTTTGTATATACTTAGAGCAGAAAGTACCATTCACAATTCTATACAGACTCGCATCTCGGACAGCTGGGGAGAATGCTCCTGGATACGGTTCAGAACTTTTGATAAATGTCGTTTCGACTAAAGTTTATCGTTTACGATAATTATAATTTATAAAACGTTGAGTAAAACGATCTAAATTTGAATAGATAGCGATATAGTCTATGTTATGTATGCAAACAAAACGATAAAATCAATGTAATTCAGGAGCATTCTTTGCGGCTCGTTGCAGTCGGAGTTTTGGACACAATTTTATTCGATTCAACAATGAAATAAGTAAGTTTCGATTTGTTATGTGTTCGATAAAAATTCCCGATCAAATCATGTTTCAAGCTGAACGAATAAAAACTTCGAACAAGCATTGCGAGTAAATCGTAACACAGAGCTTTTATTCGTAGTCTGTTATTACGAATAAAATTCTGTCCAACTCTGTGTTCCAGCGCGTGCGAGCGACTCCGATCGTTTGATAAGACGTTGCTTGTATCACCGCGTAGTTGAAAAGCGTTAAGCTTCATCTTACATTCCATCTACGACACTTACACGTGTCGTACTCTAACGGGCTACAATCGCCGCTATAGTATTAATTGGTTGTGATTAGCTAGAGAAAACGATCGTTTCGAGGACGACGTGTGCTTTTCTAGGAGGGGTGAACTCACCCGTACCCACCTTCGACCGCGCGAATTTTTCTAAAGCGCGCAACAATCAGGGATGGTCAAAATTCTCATCCGAATAATCATTTAATAATCTGGATTAAAAAGGAAATTACACTTCGTAGTGAACGAATAAAGTCGAAATCTTGTTCATCCCATTATCCGGATAAAGTGTTGCCCATCTCTGAGGTAAAGTCGAACGCAATCCTGTTTCGAGAACAATACTACGTATGAACGTCGAGGGGTATTCCGGTGCAGGATATATTTTCAATTTGCATATTTTGTAAACACCGTTCGAAGGAAACATTTCTGTCATTTTTTACAAAAAGCAAATCAAAACAAAAAAAAAAAAGAAGAAGAAGAAGAAGATGGAAAATTACACAGTGTAACGAGTACTGCTTAGCGGGCCTAGACTCACGCCCGATATAGTTGAAACGGGATACCGTCGAAGATAACTCGAAGGTGGAACTGTATTAGTCGACAGACGGTAAAACGTAGGCAATCGATTTTAGTATTGTTAAGTATTGGCATAGTATTGAATTGTTTCGTTACGAGTGAGGAGCTCAATCCGTACGTAAATTCAAGTCCTCCATTCGTCTTAATTTTTATTACGAATAAAGCTGTGTGTAACAAAACAACTTCCTCGATAACTCGTGTAACACTCCGTACGCTATAGTACTCGAGTTTTAGACAATTACTTCCGGGTACGCGTACACATACACGGGAAACGAAGAGACTCGCGATCAAGGTATTTAATCAGCCGCAGTCGTATTATTCGCTGCCATGCATGCAATCGATGTATTATTCCTATTTATCGGAATTACTGGTAAATACTGATTTAAAAAAAAAAAAAAAAAAAAAAAGTAGTAAAATAGTGATTGTCCATAGATTTCACCCATGAAGATTTACTCCACGTCTCGTTCTCTACAATACAAATAAAAATACGATTGATACAACTACCATGATTTTTTACAAGAATATTTGTCAGTGTTGGAAATTTACAAATCTGTCTAGATGTTCGGTGATAATTATACATACCTTAGCACTCATAAATACGAAGTTGTGGCTCGCATGACTCACGATTAATGCAGAAATATCACGCGAATAAAGTGATCTAAAAAAACTCTGTATTAAATTTTTTATTCAAAATATTTATGCTTTTTGACAGTTTGAAATAAACATCTTGCTTTTTAATAATCAGGATACTATTTACTTAACATGCGACGCATCTATCCGTTTACTTTCGGATGCACACATAACAGACCTTATCGTACTTATTAAAAAAGAAATTAAACAATTAAAATTATAAGAAAGAAACTCTAAACAGAAAGAATATTTCTTTTGCCATATCTGTTTTCAATGCACTTCAAAGGCATTCGCTGGAAGCACTGCTAAAACAAATAAAATGTTAAGAAAAAAGAACCGGTCGAGAACAAATGGTTGCTTTGTCGTTCGACAAAAACAAATACACCAATTCATTTTTATTAACAATATCGCTTTTACAGTGTTTCTTTTTTCCACAAGTCTTTATAAAAGTACATTTATATTATTAATATTAGCGATCGTGCTTAATTTAAATGCAGTCGCGGTGAAGAGAGACAATTAATAAATCTTGACAATTGTTGTGCCTTGAGTGGGTGTAAATAAACGTTGTGTAACTCGTATTTGATTCCTTGTCCGTAGGAAAATGTGATTTATCATTATTCACCGAAGCAATCATTTTTCAATGATAAACCACGTCCAGCCTGAAGAATTTTTAATTTTATTGACACGGACAATCGTACTTACCCATTTTAAAATTACTTACAAATATTGCTACGAAATTTGTTTACGTTATTCTTCAGCTGGATATCAATAAAAACAACTATTTTTTGTCTACTTTGTACAATAATTCAGCAATACAGTATTCCCTCACCCCCCACCATTCTCCTGTACGCGAACAATTTGACGAAATGGAATTTCATCAACTACAGAAAATTAAATCTGTATATTATATGTTATCCATTATCAATTATTTTCATCCCATTATTCAAATTCTGATCTTCACTCAACGAATAATGAATAAACAGTTGATTATCTTTTATGATATCATGGACCCCGAATGTATGCTAGCCGGCAGAAGAGATTCGGTTGCATACAAGCAGGGAACACTGTATCATAGTGAACACGTTCCAAGTCTTAAGAGATTCTTAACTGATATCTAACAATATTTTATACAAACAAACGATAAATCGTACAATTCCTTTATGCCTTTGTTTCTTTTTGATTGGACACTCCAATTATGCCTTTAAAGTGCGATGAAAACGGAACATTTTAGTTCAACATACGCCATTGAAACTCTAGTTTGAAAACAGTGGATTATGCCGTTAATCGTGCCCACATTGCACATCAGGTCCTTGCATATAGAGTGGTATTGTAATTTCCATTTTTTTTCTGATATATACATGGGTATCTGTTACTATTTAAGTAGACACGCTTCGCGAGACGTTAGGGAACGAAAATATCTATGTATATGGTCATCGTAAATATTTTTTTTTTCCTTTTTGTCTTTTTGGTATTGCCCCAAGACGCGGAAAGGATTGCAATCGTAAAAGAAACGTATTATTTAATAGAGGAAATAATTATATCGACTCTACACTCTAAGTGCATTAGGAGATTAACCGATCTTCGTAACGTCCTTCAAAGAGGTAAAAAGCTGTTCGTTCGTATCATGGGTTTTGTAATTTCAAATATTGCAAGAAGGATGATTTATGATAACTAGGAAATTTACTAGACAAAACATTAAATAAAATATAGGGACAGAATTTATCCAAAGGTGATATCCAAGTGTGAAAAAGCGAACATTTTTTTCCAGCTTTAAGACACTCGTGTCGTATGGTACTACACGTTAGTACAAAAGAGAATAAGCATGATTTTTCACATCATCAGACACAAAAGATCACATGTTACTTGGCCTCCGACTCTGTGGGAGTCTCGCTTCTGGTAGGCACTTCTGATTTCACTTGAACAGGTGCATCTGTATCTGGTTGACTACCACTCTCGTCCGCAGGTGAGTCTTCTGATATGGCTGCATCTATAAGCTTTGTTTCTGAACCAACAAAAACGAACGAACATCTGGCAATAAAAATCGACGCAGCAACCAATACATATATATTAATCGCCATAACCTAACCTATTTACCTGGACAAACAGGTTCGGACATCAAAGAAAATACTTTTTCCTCGGGCATATCCTTTGTTAACTTTTTGAAATTAACCACTTGATCCGAAAATGATTGCCAAAACGATTGACCTTCGGGTATGGTAAACATAGCCTGCGCGTCGTTCGTTAAAAAGAAAAATACAACATATATATTTATTCAAGGTACGCAACAAACGAACTTTCTGGTTAAATATAATTACCTTAAATTTGTTGTATATATGCTCAGCTTTTTGTCTGATTTGTTCTGCCTTTTGTTTGAAAATAGTCTACACATAAATTTAAAGAAACACGTATGAGATGTAATAAACTAAAATTATATACACTCCTACACTAAAAATATTACCTCTTCCTCCTCGTTCAATTTCCAATCAGCTAAATTGCCAATGTACCGACGCAACTAAAAAAATTATTAGGTCCGTTAAAACACTAATCATGAGGAATGGTAATACAATTCAATATATACTCTCCCACCCTTTTAACAGTCTCCACGATATGTGGGTGTTTCTTCAACATTAGAGGATCGATCGTAAGCGAAAGCATGTCATCCATTGCCTGTAAACATATGTCCGGATTTGCTCGATCTAATCCGAGATTGGACTTAATATTAGCATCCAATTGTAACAGTTGCGCTTCTATGCGCATCCATCTGGAATTGGTATTTGCGATTAAAAACTTGCAACTTCAATTCGTTAATTCGATCCCTATTATGTTGATATCTACCTCAATTTATTTGTTTTACGATGAAGCGCTCCATCTTTTGCTAACAATCGTTTCTCTTCATCTGGGACGTGTACATTAAAATCTAAGCAATCTTTCACTTGCTCTGGTAAAATTTCGCCGCTTTCCAATTGTGCTTTCAACTTCATGGCATTTCTAGCAGTAGACCACTCCCATTGCGTTCGAGCTTTTTCACTTTCAAAAGACTTTGGCTTATCCATGTCTAACTTAATGCCTACGTATTCACCAGCAAACGTTAACGCCAGCAGAGATCGTCCCGATGTATCGGAGGACGCAGTGCTAGACACCACGGTACCTTCCAACATTGGCGCTTCACTTACATTATTTTTTTCTGCAAAGTACACCACATTAAATTTCCTGTTAACACCTGATTTTGAGTACATGTGATATTTATAGGTGCTTACTTTCTAAAGTAGCCCTTTTCTTATGCATTACGCCAAGCGATGCTTGCTGGTCACCAGGTTCTTCAGTTTTGACTTTAGGACGACCTCTTCCGTGTTCTAAGACGCATAAAATACTCATGTGGAAAAATCCTATTAAAATACCTTATCTAATGGATACTTTCGTATATACCATTTTTGTCTGTAGTCTCCGTCTCTTCCGAACTTGAAAAATCGGCAAATCGTTTTGGTTTAATTTTTCTACCACTACGACTCACAACTTCTTTAGGCGACTCCTCCCCTTGAGAATCTAGCGCAGCATCCTGTTTTGTTGTATCGCTCGTAGACGCAGGTAAAGATTTTGCTTTTCCGCGTCTTTTCTTTATCTCAGGTGTATCCTAATTGTTCAAAATTTGTTAATTTTATATACTAGACTAAAAGAGATTATTTTTACGTGAAACCACTAACGCAATTGTTAGGAATAATCGCACAAACTATTCAGCCTCTACGAATGTTTGTCGGCAATTCCTAAATTACTATCGGAGTGCTCGGTTCAATAACTGTTTCCTTAAACAATATTGCCGTGATGAGCGGAAGCTCCTAGCGAAAGTTTATATATCCATGTGTATACATATACACATGACTACAAAAATATTCATATATAGGCATAAGTATATTACAGGATTATTAGTAGCACCCAGAAGAGTTCTCCTTTTCATGGATTTCTTTTTCTCTTCCTCATCAATAACTAAGGACCCTGATTCCATATCACTGTCAGCTGCACTAACTGTTGGTAAATCCATAGCGGCATTACTTCCCTTTGCTTCCTCCCCAATAGCAGATTCTTTGTTTATAAAAAAAAATGTGGATAAGTATCTCTGTCATACTGTTACATATTACATAATTAAATTTACAATAATAAAGTCAATAATATATGCTGATGATTTACTTCTGTCATTTTTAAGCTCTTGCTCCAATTGTATCAAACCCTCGTGAAAAAACTTTCTTCTAATAGGCTTGCCAAATTTTGCTTTATTTTCAATATATGTGAATAGCTCTTCTACCTTGCATACAGCCCTAAACCAAAATATTTAAAACTGTTAACACCTCAAATTTCCTATGTAGTCCTTCTCTTTCGATACTCACGTTTCTCCTGTGCCATAAAAGTAAACACTGTATTTGGAATTTTTAGAATTAGGATCAATAACCTTTTCAACCTGAAAATAAATTGACAATATACACGCAAGTTCATAATTTTCAATTGCAAGGGAGTTACATAATTATTTATCCATTTATCCACCTACGTATGATGTAAATAAGAACATATCCAACAAATTAATTTGATCATTCATCTAAATAACACAGCTATCTTAATAATAAAGTAGCGTTAAATTCAGTAACATGTGGGAGGCTATTGAATTACAAATACACGTAGTCGTATAATGCAGTCTTTATGTAAACACAATCTCAGAATAAATTAATACCGATATCGTGTTGCTTTGGAGCAGTATTGTAGTCACGAAATAACCAATTCTCTAATTAAATTACCCAAAAGTTGTTATTAATATCGTCGTGATAAATCTTCTCTAAATTACAAGAAACATTCGTAAAATTTACGATTGCACTTACTTTAGCTGGCCACGGTGGATAACCTCGAACTTTCGCAAACACCTTATCACCAGCGAAAAATTTCTTATGAAGCTTCACCATGTCGACGGCAAGCTTTCACAAGTGCAGGGTCAAGCGACAAACGCTATTCCTTTGCCTATTAAACACTACGAATGGTACGAACGGTTAATTTTTAAGAAACATCGAACAAAACATCGCGAAAGCCGCCATTTGCACGATATAATATCGAAAACACGCAGAGTAAGACGCTGCGCGCCAATTCATGAGCCTCTAGTTACAAACACTCACGAACTTGGACTACGTGTTTGAAAACTCCTCAATTTAAAATTAAACGTCTGATTGGTTCTATTCGACACTATCGATTGCACGTATAAACATTACTTTTTGCTTTTTAGAAGATTAATTTTATTTTACATAACAAATTGGCTAATATATTAAAGAGTATTGTACAAGAAGAACATGATTACCAATCAATACATTTTTTTTATTTTATTATCATACCCTCTTTACGTTTATTCGCCAATTTGTTCAATGTATAATCGACAAATTCTCAAATTGTATAATAATTAGAGTAAGATGTAATGATAAGAAGTATTAATAAATTAAATTTCATGTGATACGTATATCATATAACGTTGGTCGTATAGGTAATTGATAAGTAGGGTAGTGCTTTCGTAAAGATACAGAAGCGACGTTTTATGTTGCGTTTCGGAACACGTGAATGAATTAGAATTCAATGGATACGGCTTGTCTGTCAAATATACCAATGTTGTTACGATACTTCTTTTAAAAATATCTCATATTCTTTCACGGATGTGTGCAATGTTACAACTGGTATTTAATCTTTCCTCCCAAGATTCTCGGTTACAAAACTCGAGAAACCTGTTCACTAAGATGTAAGTATGTTTTTTTCGACTCTCGTAACGTATCGTGTGAAACTACTGTTTTCTTTTTCATTTTCCTATTCTTGATTTTTTGCAGCATGTATCACGCTTCTTTTTATACGCGCTTATGGTGTAGACAGCAGCCTAAAACTTTTAATATCGTTCCAGTGTCTAAAAAGGATCACTCTTTAAACGACTGCTCTTCTTTCCTGTCGTAGTTGCCGCCGCTTTTATTTTTTACACGAAAATCTGACGCATCAACTGTATAATTAATCGAATTTAGTGATACTTGCGATACTAATAAAGTATTGCCTCTTTATAAAACATATATTTTTAATGTATTCGTATTTCCTGTCTACTGCATTATTTCTTCATATTTATTAATAAACATTGGTCTTGATGCTAATCTCATATATTTATAATGTTTGAATAATTATGTAAATGTTTCTACTAATACATTGTTTGTACATAAATTTAATCTTTGCTTAATTTGATATACAAAAAGTTTGCTATTTAGGAATCCGTTGTATATGATTTTACTTTTGTCATAATTGTATCTGGATTATGTATAATAAACAGATGAACAAAGCCTACACATGGCAATAATATATGTCAATGTAATCAAAGATGCCAGTTCTTAAGGACCAACGCTTCCGTTGAAGTGTTTGAGTTCAAGAGGCCTGCTAAGGCACAATGAAAGCCATTGTATCAATTACATTGATTGTGCTACTGTGTGGGATAAACTCGGTGCCCATTAATGCCATCAAAATATGTGCCAGCAGAAAAAAAAGTGAAAATCTTTCTTTAAAACAAAATATACCCAGTGTACCTGAAGATATATCCAACGACAGTAGTGTAGCTCATACTATAGTAAGTTAGAATTATGGTACATTTCAAGAAAACATGTTTCTGTGTATTTAATTATTATGTAAATTAAATAAAATAAATAAACCCTTTACAGACAGACGACAATATTAAATTTGAAAAATGTACTAACTTTTGTCACGCATTATGGCAAGAAGATAAGACTGCTAATGGAACAGAAATTATTATTTTATCTCAAGGTATAGTTAATACCTTTTATAAAACTTTTGGCTTCTCCTATATTTATGGGACACCTTATATTGTATATATACTCTCCAGTTATTATAATTTTCATTGTACAACACTTCAGGTTGTTGGAAACAGTCTGGTGAACAAAAGTGTGAAACCACAGAGTGTATTGCTCTTCAACGTTCTACCAAGGCATTAAACAACACAAAATTCTGTTGTTGTCATGGAAATTATTGTAACCTTAATATCAATAGTACTAATCTTTTGTACTCTGAGAGCAAAGTACATAATTCTATTCCTACAGAAAATAATCAACCAAGTAAGGTCAAGAAGTGTTACATAAAATACATTTATAAAGTATTATGCAAACAGTCATAGTCTTATGCAAATTCTTTTAGCAACTGAATATTTGGAACAATCAGATTCTGGAAGATGGATGCTTATAATAACAAGCATCCTAGTTTGTGTACTACTAGCGATATGTATCGTAGCGTTAATGGTATATCGCATGTACAATACCAACATGTTATCAAGATTAGGAAAACCACATTCCTATACAGATCAGTTTATGGACAGCACAGCACTAAGAACGGGTACTTACAGGGTAGATCATTTGAAACTTACAACGATCGTAGGTATGTTTTCTGCTAACCACATCATTAATACTAAATAGACAAGTATATTTATATGCAAGTTGTGGGATACATTATCTACTTTCAGGACAAGGACGATATGGTTCGGTATGGCAAGGCAGTATGGAAGACCAAGATGTAGCTGTAAAAATATTTCCGTCTCATTATCGTAACTATTTCCAAAACGAACGCGATACTTATTGTCTTCCCTTTATGGAACATTCGTCTTTATTAAGTTATTATGGTTAGCACCTCTCTTTTAATAATATTCCCTTGTAAAAAATATATCATGAAAAGGCACCTATGATTCATATTTAGGCGTCGATGAAAGAGTTAACTTGGAGGGCAGCGTTGAATATCTTTTGGTACTTAGTTTTGCACCAGGCGGTACCTTGACTGATTTCTTAAGAACTCATATAGTTGATTGGACCACATTATGTAAAATGGGTCTCTCTATGGTAAAAGGACTTGCTTACTTACATACCGATATACACAAAGGTGGTAAGTAAAGCATGAAAGGAAGTTCTCGGATATTTAAAGAATACTTTTAACGGGTCGATTTATTTTATAGATAAATTCAAACCTTGCATCGCGCACAGAGATATCAATTCAAGAAACATATTAATCAAAGCTGATGGTACTTGCTGCATATGCGATTTAGGATTGGCAGTTCAAATTGCTGGTTCTAAATACTATTCAAACGGAGAGGAACAACATGCTGAGATAAAATCGATTAATGATGTAAGGGAATGATTTATATTTCCAAATTATACCCTTGTAAGATAACTTATAATGTCACTGCTACCCTTAAATTAGGTTGGCACTTTGAGATATATGGCGCCCGAAGTATTGGAAGGCGCGGTTAATTTGCGAGATTGTGAAAGCTCTTTAAAACAGATAGATGTTTATGCAATGGGCCTAGTGCTATGGGAACTAGTTTCAAGATGCTCTGACATTTACATGCCAGGATCTGAAGTACCTCCGTATAGACAACCGTACGAAAAAGAAATTGGTCTTCATCCGACGTTCGAACAAATGCAAGTCTTAGTTTCCCGTAATAAAGCTAGACCTTTGCTAGAAGGTAATTTAGTAGACAGACCGGGAGTACGTTTGATCAGAGAAACTATGGAAGACTGCTTGGATGCAGATGCGGAGGCTCGATTAACCGCTTTATGTATAGAAGAACGTCTTTCAGAGCTACAATCTCATCGCGGTAAATTTCATTGCATGAACCGTGGCATGAAGACATACTACTATAGGCCGTAACAAAATTTAAAAATTTTTAGTGACTATGCACTTCACCGATGGAAGTCCAATGGTAAACTCCCATTGCACCTTAGTGCCTTCGACTACAAACAGTCTTTACAGCGAGATTTCGCATCACGACAATGCTCACGTCGCTCATCTATCATTGCACATGGTACAAGACAATTCAAGTAACGAGGGTGGCATTGTTGAGAATTTGATAACATTATCACCTTCCGAAAGCATTGTCCACGAACATAGTTGTAAGTATTTCGACGCTGTTATACATATAGATAACGATTTAATGAAATACGTATACAACTTTTAATTATATTTTAGTTAAAAATTCAAACGAAGTAGCAATATATAACCATACTCAGACACTTCAACCTTATCAAGGGCGGAATCCGTGCATGGAAAGAAATTTAATGTTACAGTCGGATTCATTCGAAGAGCTAGGATGTAACGGTAATGTACTCGTCGATAAATCCATGAAGCATGCATGTAACGATCAATACAGAATTGTCTCAGAAGCGCAAGGTCTCGTTTCCCATGATTATTTGAGCCAACATACGACGCAATTGACCCAGCTAAGACCAGCTACCCCTATACCATATGTTCAGAACGTTATCTCCGACGATGGTACGTCGTCATATGGTAAACGCAAACAAACAAATGTACACGAGGTCTGTTCCCAAGAAAGTCCTAGAAAAAAGCTATTCGGATGGCCCAACTTTAAGAAGTTGCTAGTTAACAAAAAAATGTACCCTTACAATAAATACCAAATAGATCGAGAGGATTCTAAATCGAACTTACTATCGAAACAGAACGTGCAAATCAAAACGGTCGAAACGAACGTAACGATATCTCCAGGAGGGAAATATGTGAATGGTATTATCGCTAAAACACCGACTTCTACCACTCCGTTAGATAAGAACGATAAAAATGCTGTACAAATTGGCAAGCAGAAATTAGAAAATGACAACAATACGAACATTCGACCATCTACTTTGCCCCTTGTAAATTTAAGAAATAAAAAAAGTGAGAACAATCTCAGTAGACAGGAAAGTATCGACAAATTCAACGAAGTCTTTAACGTGGGATCGAACGTGAACGTGTTAAAGGATCCACATATGAGAATAAAAACCCCAGGCGACTTGCCACCCTCCGTAAGAAAGGTTCGTGGTCGCGGGCAGTCAACTGCAAGATTCTCTCTCTACGACGATAGAATGATGTGCAATATATTGAGCGAGGAAGATGATCGAAGCGACAAAGCGATTTGGAATTCTGTACCATTTGGTATGGATTTCGGCGACAGTAACGAAAAACATTCGCCGACTAAACTTAGTACCAAAAACGTTACTTGCTTTTAATCGGATATAATATTAATGTATTTGTAAAAGTCTTTAGATGTAAGAGTAATAATGGCTGTAGTATAACTTCAGCATAGATATATGTATGTACAGAAATATGTATAAGGATAAGACAGATTTTATACTCTGAATGGAAATTCATTACGAACACTCAAGCATTGAAACAAACAAACAAACGAAAGAGACGAAATAAGATATACTCGGATATCATTCAGATAGAAAACGGGGTATTCAATAATTTACGCTAATTATTTGGTCCTCGCAAGTATATTTTATGCTTGAAGAATCTACCGATTCGATGTTTGGCAATATTTGAAAAATTGTGTTTATCTGACATAATTAGATAGCTACTTATAAATGTTATATCAATGTCGATCTTAGTGTTTCGTACGTTCAAACTAGCAGCACACATTAGAAACGTATTTTGGTAAATGTAATAAGTGTAAATCATGATTCCCATTGTCCTGCACGTATTTCAATTGAATGTTCATAGTTTAATGAATTGTGCACGATTGATCAAAGACAATCAGTGTCGATATTCATCAAGTCATAAATCACTAAAACTATTCCTGACACACAATTATTTTATTCATATTCATTAGAATTTGTTTCCATTGCTATGAAATTCATGAAATATACAATTTGAATGTACAATTTCAAGTCTAACAAAAAATTAAAAATTTTTAAATAATATTTGGACTGGTTCATAATTCCAATCCATAATTAATATGAAAAAAAAAACATGTAAATGTATTTTACATTTGAGCGCAAAATATAATTGTTTAAGTTTTGTAATATTTCTACTTTCCGGCCCCGTAAGCTCAATGTAAATATTTGTAGCATAAAAAAAATTTTATGTGCGAGTTGAATAAGCTTGTTATGTTTTATTCTGTTGATATTATAAGATTCTTACGTTCAGAATGTGCACTATTTTATATTAAGAAAAACTTTAAAGTAAGGATAATACGAAGAAAATAATAAAATATATAATTATGTGATACACAATAAAAGAAGTTTTTTGTCTAAAAATCATTTTCTGTTCATTTTATGTTACACGTTTATGTAGAGACTTTAGTGATAGCGATAACGCGGTAGTTCTGTTACATCATGGTGGTTCGTTGATGTTTAGACCGCTTAAACACGAGTCGCGCAAACCATCAATTTTTTGAATATTTAAACAGTAAAAAGTTACTCGTTAAAAGAAGATTTAACATTATGTCTATCATCACAGTTTTGAAACATAATATCAACTTAAACATGTTATCATCGGTGCGTATGCACGCTTTTAAGGTAAGTATTCTAACCTTCTATCAAATTTAGGTTACATATAAATTATTGAATTAAGTTGCATAATTGTATACGTTTAACATTCTTTACCATTTGTTTTATGTTCGCAATAGAACGCGCGGTTTTTCTCGAAGCATTTGAAATTTGCAGAACATAAACCGCTGGAAAAGATTCGAAATATCGGTATATCCGCCCACATTGATTCTGGGAAAACTACGTTGACAGAACGTATACTATTTTATACTGGAAGAATAGAACAGATGCACGAGGTAAATAAAGAGCGATCTCAGTAATAACATGATTCGATCTAATTATATTATATAAAATGTGATAGGTAAGAGGTAAAGATAACGTTGGAGCAACAATGGACAGTATGGAATTAGAAAGACAAAGGGGTATTACAATTCAGTCAGCAGCAACATATACTCTATGGAAAGATCACAATATTAACATCATTGACACTCCTGGTCATGTTGATTTTACTGTAGAAGTAGAGAGAGCATTACGTGTCTTAGATGGAGCTATACTTGTATTATGCGCAGTAGGTGGTGTTCAATCTCAATCAATGACTGTAAATCGTCAAATGAAGAGGTACAATGTACCTTGCTTGGCATTTATCAATAAATTAGATAGGTTGGGTGCAAATCATAAGAGAGTATTGGGACAATTACGTGGCAAACTATTCCACAATGCTGCATTTATACAACTGCCAATTGGTTTAGAGGGTAATAACAAAGGCATAGTGGATATAATCACTGAGAAAGCTCTATATTTTGAAGGAGACTATGGTAGCACTGTTAGAGAAGATGAAATTCCAGCAGACATGAGAGCAGGTATATGTTGTTGAGTGAAGATTATCATAGTATTAATAAATGCAAAGAATACATGTAAACCTGTATACCTATACTATTAGAGGTCAAGGATCGAAAACAAGAATTAATTGAGCATTTAAGTAACGTCGACGATAAACTTGGGGAAATGTATTTAAATGAAACACAAGTTGTTGAACAGGACATAAAAGATGCTATTAGGCGAGCGTGTATGAAAAGAGCTTTTACACCAGTATTGGTTGGAACTGCTTTAAAAAATAAGGGTGTTCAACCCCTGTTGGATGCAGTTTTGGATTATTTACCAAACCCTGGAGAAGTCGAAAATTATGCAATTAAGATGAACGGGTAATTTTCTTTAGATATTGCTCGCTTGTTTCTTAAATTCCTTATTTCTTTGAATTACAGAACAGTGCCTTTTTTATTTACAGAAAGGAAGCTACAAAAGTAATTTTAAATCCCGAAAGAAGCGATAAGAATCCTTTTGTTGGATTAGCGTTCAAATTAGAAGCTGGTAAATTCGGTCAATTGACATACTTCCGTTGTTACCAAGGGATGCTGAGTAAAAGTGAAAACATATACAACACAAGAACAAATAAAAAGGTATGTCAATTTGTTGAAGACGTTTCAATTTACCCAACATTTTTTATGAATGTAATGTTCCATAGGTCCGAATACCCCGGTTAGTACGACTCCATTCGAATCAAATGGAAGACGTGAACGAAGTTTACGCCGGAGATATATTCGCTGTGTTTGGTGTCGACTGCGCGTCAGGTGACACGTTTGTCAAAGATTCTGATCTCTTGATATCCATGGAATCTATTTTTGTACCTGAACCTGTAATATCTATGTCTATTGAGCCAAAGAATTCACAGCAAAGAGATAACTTTGCGAAAGGCATCAGGCGATTCACCAAAGAAGATCCGACTCTCAGATTTGAATATGTCGTCGATAACAAGGTGATTTTTACGAGTTCTAGAATAGATGTGGACATTTCGTTCGATGTAAACGATATTTAGACGACTAATTTGCAATACATTTTAGGAATCTATCATTTCCGGGATGGGGGAGTTGCATTTGGAAATTTACGCGCAAAGGCTTGAGCGGGAATACAATTGTCCCATTGTGCTTGGAAAACCAAAAGTTTCATTCCGGGAAACATTGCGGCAACCTGTCAAATTTGATTATTTGCATAAAAAACAGTCAGGTGGAGCCGGTCAATATGCCCGAGTAACTGGGATAATAGAGGTACATATTTTTTTTACCTCATGGAAACGTGTTTCCTTCGAAC
Organism: Hylaeus volcanicus; assembly: GCF_026283585.1. NCBI lineage: Eukaryota > Metazoa > Arthropoda > Insecta > Hymenoptera > Colletidae > Hylaeus > Hylaeus volcanicus. Next base: position 30,571,226 of record NC_071976.1, on the reverse strand, counting down.
ATTTATTATTTTTTCGTTTTGTTAATTTTTACGTGTTGCTTTAGCCATTGTCAGCTCATGAGAATACGACTGTCGAGTTCGTCGATGAAACGATAGGAACAAACGTTCCGAAACAGTATATGCCTGGTATAGAAAAAGGTTTCAGATTTATGTGTGAGAAGGGAGTCCTCACTGGTAATAAAGTGGCCGGTATCAAATTTAGATTGCAAGACGGTATGCATCATATCGTCGATTCCTCGGAGTTTGCGTTTTTCCAAGCAGCGCAAGGTGCAATGAGAGACGCGTTCGAAGATGGTTCGTGGTATCTTCTGGAGCCAATTATGAACGTAGAAGTGACCGCTCCGATAGAGTTTCAGGTATATAAAATATTTATCGCGCGATAGCATCGTTAATAATTTCTCTTATTAATCTAATTTTCTTCATCGATGCAGGGACTAATTATAGGGCAAATTAGTAAACGAAGCGGTATCATAGTTGACACGGAAGCTGCCGAAGGATGGTTTTCGATAGTCGCGGAAGTACCATTAAACGAGATGTTTGGTTACGTCGGCGAATTGAGATCTTGCACCCAAGGTAAGGGTGAATACACCATGGAATATTCGAGATATAGTCCATGTTTACCGGGCGTAGAGGAACAATTGATAAGAGAATATCAAGAAGCGAATAATATAGTTCCCGACGAAAAAAAGGACAAGAAGAAAAATTAACGAAAGATCGACGTTCGCGTTAATGTAGAATTTAATTTGATTCTGTAATATATACACGATGTCTCTGAATGGCTTTGAATGTTTGAATAGCTTTGTAAATACTAGTATGAATGTACGAAACACGTTGATACGAAATTATTAGGTTGTCTCAAAAGTTTCTTTCGCGAGTTGCAGTCAATTATTTTATGTGGTCGTGTTTATATAAATAGACAATCTAATTTCATAGATATTCATGTTGTAACAGTAATGGAGCAAAATGAATCGTGCACAATTCAGTAATGTAACATGAAACAAACTATTGCGAATGTATCATTTATTAATCAAGCGAAAGAAACTTTTGAGACAACCTAATACTTCACACAACTTTGTGGCTAAGTCTGTAGGTAGTCAACGACGAAAATATAGACGAATGATTAGTATTAACTTGCTCGTGTTACGTTGGACTTTGCTAAATAAACATTTAATATTTACTCACGTTGTATACCACTTATTCTTTAAATACAAATATCCTTCCTATTCTCCAAGGTAAAGGACGCGAGCAAGAGTTAGTCTCTAACGAACGAGTAACTTTAACAAAATTTTCTACTAATTTTCTAATTTTCTTTCCATCAGTTTTAGTATCCATTTGCACTTTTTTCCCCCATTTTATACTCAATATTGCACTCCGCGCTAAACAATTCGAAACGTAGAAAAGACCGACGTCATACTGAACTAAACTGTTCAAGTTCGAAAATTCGAGTCCTACTGCGATTCTCGAAATCGTGGAATCGATTGTTCGACTTTAGTTGATACAAAGATGGCGTCCCGATGGGGGCGCTGCAGTTAGATGCACCGATGCACGCTCTGGTGAGATCAGTAGCGCAGGAGCGAGGACCGGGAGTGGTTAGTTGACGGGTGTTGAGTTATTTTCGTGACATCCTTAGCTCGTCGATCAAACGACGGGCGACCGATCCGTCAGAAAGGATACTTTTCGCGTGTACGTGCTCGAAAAATGTAATATGGCGATGGTCGCGTCGAATATGAGCGGCCACATCCAGAAGCAGCTCACCCGAAGCCTCGAGCGAATCCTGGAGGAAGCACACTTGAGCGGAGAGCTCAAGCTCAGCGGCCGGAAGCTAAAGGACTTCCCGAAAGTCGGGAAAACTGGCTCCAGCAAATACAACCTCCAGGATACGGTTTTCGCTGGTGAGTTGCCTGATCTAACAATTCACGTTTTCATTTGACCGAAACGTCTTCGGAGGGAAACACAAATTCGAAGAGAGTCAAAATACATCGCCCGGTTTTTAAATAGGCTTCTACGTTAGAGGAGCTATAATCGAAGAAATGAAAAAATTGTATTCGTATCATTTCAGACTATCTTTTATCCTCTACCCCAAAATTCTATCTACGCAAGAATTTCGCCCGTGTCTCTGGAGAAAACCCGTCCGCGACCAAAACTGGTTTTTTTCCTCCTAATTCTGTGCTCGTTTGTCGCGGTTAAAAAGACTCGAAGGAACACCTGCAGAGGTTCTGCTCCGTTCTGCTCCCGCTGCGATTATAGGAGGCGATACCCCGAATACTTTCGGAGTTAACCTCGAATATTTGTGTTTATGTCACGTCCACGCGCGTAAGCGGCGCCCGAATGCTTCGCGGCGTACGTGTCGCGTTTATTGTTGCTCACATTACAGCTGCACGCTTCATTCACTCGTACCTTCAGGTACAACATTTTATTTCACGTCTTGGGGCTACTCTCTGCCACGAGATGGAAGTTAAACAATCGAGAATCATTCTCGTCATCCGTGCAATAAACGAAACATAGAAACGACAGCGGAAACGAGCGTCTTTTGGAAACGGATATCCAAGTCCTTTAGGGGACAGTCTTAAGAATGCGTTGGTCGATCGTTGGCACGACGACCGGCGAGAAACATTTACGCGTTACATAATAGAAACCCATCTGTATTTACGGTGCATTGGTCCGTGTAAAAGGTTTATGTACCTGTCTATTAGTCTTCGACTGGTAAAAGTGAAATCAACGGATATCTAGGGAACGCTTAAGAAAAGAAACGGGGCACACGTGTGTAATCTACGTTGATAATGAAACTGATACTTAGGTATACAATTATTTACAAAGCTGCCTTGAAAGTTATTGCGGGGGTGAGGTGAGGAGGGGTATAAGAAAGTTTTTCTAAACTCATTTCAGTGCATATTGAATTATTGCATATTGTTTATTGCATAATAATAATTCTAACTAATAAAATAAGTAATACAATTAATGGCTATATCCTTTTAAATTATAACTAGACTCGATCTACTCAGGTTTATTTTCTAAATAAAATGGAATTAAACAAGTGGCAATCAATAGTTTGTACTCGATGTATCGGTGCATCGGTTTTATGCTAGAAGTAATTCAGCTATAAATCCATTTGTGCAACGGAGGTATCCGTTTAGCAACATTCCCAAAGCAACTGGTTACAGAATACAATCCCAGTTAGTATTAGGTTGTCCCGAAAGTTTCTTTCGCGCGTTGCACTCGATTATTTGATGTGGTCGTGTTTCTATAAATAGACAATCTAATTTCATAGATATTCATGTTGTAACAGTAATGGAGCAAAATGAATCGTGCACAATTCAGTAATGTAACATAAAACATAAACTATCGTGCATGTATTACTTATTAATCAAGCGAAAGAAACTTTCGGGACAACCTAATACATACTAAACCTATTTCCTCCAGTTCACGTGGAAACGCGTGGGATTTGAATAAAATATATGCGTGACGACTACCGTATCGCGAGTTGCTGCGCGATACGTCGCGTCGAGCGCGGATAATTGATTTAATTGTCAATTTGAGCGAATGAAAAAGAAATTAGATAAAAAAAGAACCAGGTTATCGTGCTATTATTGTCGATACAGCGCACCCAATTTTGTATTCTTTCAACCGGGTCGCGGCCCCTGCGCCTCGATTTCCCTTTTATAGGAGCAGTCGTCTAGAAGAGTGCAACATGCAAAGTTAATTTGCATAGTCGCTGACACTCATCGCGGGGCGACGTTATCTCGACACACCCGGTGTTTCCTGTTACCAAGAGATAGCCGTGCTTTCGACAGTTGCTCGTTGATACCGGGTGCACGGGGAATTACGTGCGCAGAAGCGTAAGGAACGCTTCAAGTTTTGAGACTGTCGATACCAGCGGGTTTGGGAAACCTTTTATCATTGGAAGACCGCGTGTCGCGTTACCGAGCTTCTCATGGGGTTGCGCACTTTGCGCTAGACAACTTTGACGATGTATCGATCGTAAAAAGACGATACATGACGAATTTATTAATTAATTTAAAAAACAGAAAGAAATATTTCAAAAATGCAAACGCAAAATGTGAAACTTTCTGATACGTCTTAAGAAATTATATAATTCACAAAGACTCGTTAAAGTTTAAGTTAATTTAAATCATTCGTTTCTGACGTATCCACAGATAAATTACATTTATATTTAATTATCTAATCGACACGATCTGAATTTTTAGTAAGGGCGTGCCTGCTCGCGTGCGCATCAAATTCCAGAAAGACGATTTCTTATCTCCTTCGGCACGATTCCCACAGCACCGAAGTGGGGAGATATACGTGTTGAGGATTTGCTTTTTGGTGCGCGCTTATCTCGTCGATTGCACGGCGTCGTTTATCGAGCTCGCACTCGTGTTCGCAATGTTTGGAAATATTTTCCGTTCCACGCGCGACCGTGACCGAACGATGACTGAAGTTTCAAAACTTTGCGACCCGTGCAGATCACGCAGTGCCACCTGGGACCGATTAGAATTGTTTATATTTCCGCGGTCACGGTGATCTTCACCTCCCGACGCTTGTTGTCCCCGCTAAAGACTACCGTGTTAGAGTCGGATGGTCGCGGATTACCTTCGGAACAAAAGTACGGTCGTAACGGGCTTACTCGCGAGTTTATCGATGCTATAAATCGGCGCGAAGCAGGCTGTTATGGTCCTGAGGTCGTTGACCCTTGCTGACTGGGTCAATTCCGACCCATGCTAGAATTAACATTATTTTTCTAGTTCAACGATAGCATAGTTGGTACTTTCTGCTAACAATTTACTAATTACAATTTGTCTCTTTCTTCTTCATCTTATTTTAATCATTCGTTACTAGCGCTACTTTTTTTAAAAAGAAATCAGTGGACAATTTGGAACGAACTCTGCGTTTCGAGAAACAGCTGAGTTATTGGTAAAAAAAAAAAATAAAAAAGGAGTACGCTGGTCGAGATAGGAATATTCCTGATCGTCCATGCGAATGCTTAATCACGCCGGGAGCCATGATTACTCCCTCGGCGCAAAGAAACAAATAATTATCGCCATGTTTCATACTTGGTACGGCTGTCTACCATTGAGCGAGCCGAGCTCATCGGTTTTCGATGGCGATTCTGTCGTCGAAGGAAGGGAACGAGGCAATTTCGGTCGACGTCCCCCGATACCCGAGGGATGATCAGCCCCGACGAAAGGGAAACTTTTGTGCCCGTTACAATTTCGGCTCGGGGTATTATCGAACTGCTCGTCAGGCCTTCTTACGAGGTTCGACGATGACAGAAGGGGACGTAACTTCATTAAGGAACCCCAGGTCAGTTCGCCTGGTCGTATAGAGGGACCTGACCAGTCGTGTCCTGCGTCGTTACAACACGGATACGGGCAACGCTCCTATCAAGAAAATCGGCCAACGAATAAAAACGTACGGAGTAAACGTAGCCCAAACAAGCTAATACCAAATATAAATTTACCCTCAGCGTGTAATGCAATGTAATAATGTAACGATCCGCGAAGCAACGTTTTTCACTTAAAGAACTTCCCAGAAATTATCCCAGAAATTATTCAGCCGAATAAATCGCTATGCATCTCCTTTTATTCGAATCGAGTTTAACACCTCTGTTAAAGCGTCTATCGCGTGCAAATGGACCACGACGATGGCCACGACGACAAGAACGTCGGGAACGAATGTTACGCGACTGCTAGATCCTAAGCTCTGTGCCAGCGTTTTCAGCCAAGAGTTCCGCGCGTGTTCCGCGAGTGCACTCGACAGCCCCTCGTTTCTAGCGATGGAATTAAACTCTTTACAACAGAAATCTAAATAAAAATGCGTAATAAAGAAAGCCTCTCTCCAAGGAGAACGTTTCTGGCCCCTTCCACCGGACTTAACCGACTCGATAAGTTCGTCTAATGAAAAAGGTATCGCTCAACCGAGGCATCGCTCGCGTTACGGTAACGCGAAATGAAATCTTCAGCAAAAACGGGATATCGCATGCGCCAATGCAGTCGGGAGATTAAAATTTGCGGAGAAACTCGCGCGAAACGGGTCGTACCAGTATCTCGGAGCAATCTTTGCTCGTGCTTGAAGCACTAATTCCGAAAGTACACGCGAAGTACATAGCGGGGAGCGTACGGTCGAGTTGCCGGACTGGAATGCCACGGAGAGGCGAGGATTAAGCGGAAGGAAATAAAAAAAAAAAAAAAGGATCCTCTCGCCCTTTTCTCTCGCGTCTTCCTCAAAGAAAGCGCGCAGTACACCGTGACATAATCGATAAGAAGCTTTTTCCGCCGTGGGAGCGTATCGTGGCGCGCTGTTTGTCTTTGCCATCGTCGATTTTCTCCGTCCACCGCGTGGATAACCAATCCACCTGTTAAAACGGAACTTCGATCACTTTATAGGGCTTTATCACTACTACTAGAGGTCTACGCCATTTCGCTGGTGGTCTTCGGGCATAACTTACTGCAATTAAAACATAAAGCGAAGGAAATGCAATACTTTGAAATAAAATAAATTCCTGGAATAAAGAGAGAACTTACATTACACCCAATGGTCGACTGGCCCATAGCTGACCGATTGTTTCGTTAGACGCTGTGCATGGACGAACCGTTAAGCACAATTACGCGAAGCAAAATCATTAACGGTCCAGCGTCGAGCCGACTTCGACGAAACAATTTGTCCACGGTTGTGCAATCGTCTTCGTCGGTCGTTTTTATTCCCAGCTCACGTGTCCAGTCAATTTCCTTTTACTCTTCCTGCTTCCATCGAGGATACGCTACGTCGCCTACAATGGATCTACTTTTCCCTCTGTGTATGGAAATCTACGAATGCTCTTATACCCTATATTAATTTCTAAATTTATGCATTTTCTACGACACCGTTAAGACGCTGTTCACCGATTCTCAAAGTAAAATCTTGTAATTATAATTTCGCTCTTTCCGTCCTGATTGTCCTCTCTACTGAAACTAAAATTATGTTCAAATTAACTCAATTACATATTACATGCACACATCGATTCGTTTCGATGCCTGCTAGAAAGCTGGTAGCTGATACATAACATTTCGTTACGTTTCGTTGTATTTCATACTTATCATTGCAACAAATCGCGCGAACAAAATTCGCACAAGATCTACGTAAGTATATCGACTAATAAAGAAATATTTCAGTTCTGTAAATCCCGTACTTTCCTCGACAAAAATCTCGAAGATGCTTTCGTTTCGGAGCAACTTTGGAACGTTTCCCTGTTTCGCGGGGCAGGTGCGCACCACCGTGATTAACGAAAAGAAAGAAGGAATCCGGATAACTGCGCTTCTGTCTGCCACCGGTTCGCATACTTTTCCTCTCTCTCCTTGTTTCGCGTCGGGCTTCGTTCCTCATCTTTTCTCGATCGCGACCGACTTCGCGACAGGTGTCCCTCGACGGGAACCGGTCGGGCGAATCGAAAGCGTTCTCTTCCCGATTCGCTCGAGGCTGGTCGGGTCTCCGACTCGCGACATTCGAGCCCCTACGAACATTGCAATTAATTGGATGAAACCTCCTTATCGAGAGATAATTACTATATTCTAGGGGGCACTCGTGGCTGCTTATAAGAAAGGAAACAACGTCGTCTGAAGGGGTTCCAAGCTTAATATTCAAGAATTAAGAAATTGTTAACAAGAAATTAAACCACTAGATTTCGTTTTACAGCTCGAAATTTTAATTTCTTTATTCCCTGAAAAAGAGAGTACCTCCTCCAACACTTCTCGAACGCTACGATTCCTCTGCAAGGGATCTCGCCTAAGCTCGACAGGCTTATCTACCCAGCTATAAAACTCGGAGGAGTCGTCGAACGTTTTCTCGCTAGGTTGAATCGCGACGGTCGTAGGGAAAAGGGTGCAGAGTCATATTTTTATGGGATGGGGAAGTGCGATGCGTGCGCTATGCCTGGACGAGAGCACAGACACGCCAAGGGGGAGTACAGCCACCATGGCTATGGAGGAGTCCCGCGCGATGGGACGGCCGGGAGCTAAAGATAGAGACACCGCAGCTGCAGATGCAGGGGTGCCAACAGGTCGATACTCCATAACGCGTTACATCGTTCGCTACGCCATACCGGGTTCCGCGCTTATCTCGCGCTCTTGTCTCTCTGCCAAAGGAGCACTCCTCGAAGATGAAGTCTCTAGAGCACTCGTCAGCCATCTAAGGGCAGGAAAAAGTCGCCTCCGCTACGTGACAGAACCGATGGCCAGGCACCATTGAAGATATCTCATCATCGGAAGCCGATGTACACCTCAGACCAATATCCTTTCCCATCGATCACAATAGCTTGGATCAATCTCGAGTTTAACCATCACGGAAGTTAAAATTGAATGTGGAAGAAACGAAAGCCATCTGCTTTCCATAGAAGAAGAGTACCAAAACCATGAAATTGTCAGTCGAAAAGTAATGAGCTCAAGGCGAGCTACGAAGTCTCTCGAGCACTCGCCAGACATCAAAGGGCAAAACAAGCTGCTTCGACTCCCTCGAACTAAAAGCTTGGAGAGCCAGGAGCCATTTTACTCGTGCTGCAATCGCACAATACCAATTCGGTAACCCTTTGATACGAAGCTTTAAAGTACTACCAAATCCAAAATTTATAATTGAAAAACAATAACGTCTAAGCGCATAACATAGATGATGAAGAACTATCCAAGGTACAGATACCGGAGAAACTCCAAGCGAAATAAAGAAAAAGAAACCGAGGACCTTTCGACGAAAGGGTTCCGAGTACGGACGACGACGCCAGGCGTCTGAAGGGTGCCTCGAAACTTCAGGTCTACGATTCGCGAAACGAAGCAGGACCACTGCGAACGGAGTGTCGCCGATATCGTGGCGTTTCCCTAAAAGAAACTCGAGGAGGTGTCTCGAGTGCGTTTCGAAAGCTTCAACAGTTCTACGCTGTTGCATTTTATGAAAGATACGCGTAAAACATGGGCAATCGAGCTAATCGAGCTGGATCGTGTTTACAGGGACCACGAAATAAATCCACGCTGATCCACATCCAGACATTGGTTTGTCCGAAAAGTCCATGGCGATTTTTGGTACGTGGCGCAAGTACGAATATATCGGAATGGTTGAATAGAAATAACACGTGTACATTCCTTGAAAGGTGAAAAGATTGTGGAACAAAATGCTACTTGTATAATTCAATAAATATTAGGGTAACCGGAAAGTAATGAAGTTAGAAAATGATGGACATTATTTTGTTGATTAGTATCTAAGATTTCTTTAATAAATAAATGTTGATAAAGTATCGATTACTTTTCAGTCCCACCTAATATATAACAAAATTCTTTTTAAAATTCTTTCAAATTTTTTTTTAAAAATTGCCACGAACTTTCTGGACAACCCGATACGTAGAACAGGAGGGAGGGAGGCTCCAAGAAGATGATCCAAGTCTCCTTTGATCTCCAAGCGGAATCGTGCGATTTATGCTATCTTCGAATGGGATTTGTCCAGCGACGAAGGATTCTGTATCGCGAGGGCAATTCTACTTTGCGCTTGATGGATGTTACAAGGGAACGGCGCCGTCGGGAGCCTCGTGCCAATCGCGCGAGGACTATGTTGCGCTGGGTGTATCTTTATACGAGAAGCGTGCCGGGCGAGTGAACGAGCTGAGCGTCTACAGATCATATCGCACACGCTTCGAGAGTACGCGATGAATGTTACCGATACGGCGTGCCTCGTATCTCGCGTGCCCCCGAGCTACGCCCTGTTTGTCTTTTCTCCTAGACATCGCCATCCAGAGTATACTCCAACAATTTAATACTCCAGCGTTTCCTCCGTGTTGGACAGAAAGGGATTAAGTAATAAATCAAGTGACAAAAGCCACCCCTTTTAAACAGAGTTGAAAGAGAAACTTTATGGAAACTTGAAATGGTTTGGAGCGCCCCATATTTATAATAAAAATTTACTTGGAAACATCAAACTTGACGTTTAATTTAGACAAATTTCTTGAATAGATATAGACAATACGAATTCTTACGGGACCGACTGTAACTCATTAATTTTGGCTTAGTTCGCGTTATCGTACCTCTATGCTTTACATTTACGTTAGTCTTGTCTTTGGTACACGTCTATTGGAGCTCACTGGTCTCCTTCTAGCTAGGATACCTCGGGGTCGCTAGGCCCGTACCGTAGCTGCATATTCGCATGCTACAGCCCCTGAGGGTTGACAGGCTGTCAACTGCCAAACACATGGTTCGCCAGTGAAAAGGCGCTTCATATCGAACAAACAAGCAATCAGCCTCGTTGAGAAGGTGTCTCGTCGTCGATTAATCGGTTAATCGATAGCGTCGCGTATCGAGGCTCCAGACCTTAGTCGAGCGAGTTCCTTCGAAAGAGACATTAATTAAACAACTTGGTTCAGAGCCTCGAGGTGCTAATTAGCGCGGCGAGAGCGCCGACGGACGTTGCGCGGTGAGAGGGGAGAGTAGTCGAACGGAAAATTGGAAAAGCGCTGCGCATTGAGCACAGAATGATCTAACGCACCTTTTTTCAAACGATCGCTGAACTAACAAATCGTCAATCATTGCTTCGTTCGTGAATATATTAATTACCAGTATATTTTCAAATGTTGAAACAGAACTCGGTTAAAATCGTGAACACCTTTATTATGTGCCGATTCGGTATCGATTTCCTCGCGTAACGAACCGGAGCGCTCACAGAGTCGATTTTTGTTTTATCGCCGTCGCTACGTATCTTATTATGACTCGCGCAATTTAAAAGAACGATACAATATGCACGTCGACCAGGAAATGTTTGTGTCCTGAATGCTATAAATTGATGAAGTTACCTACATTTCTCTGCGTTAAAACTTTTCCCTCGCGCCCCCTTCGAGTTGAAAAACGACCCCCCTGTAGCACACCGTCTAACGACACTCTTGCGCGTATGGCGCGAGCAAGGCAACGTGGTGTTTTCGTTACTGAGTTATAATTAGCAATATTACACAGGGCCGTCCCAGCACGCTTGCGAGCCCACGTTAAAGCAAAATGTAATTCACCCTCGCAATTATCGAATAATCGTTCACCGCGACGAACGATCGATGAAGAATCCGACACGATTGCTCCTGAAACGTCATTAAAATTCTGCAACGTATCATTTTTACTCTCCCTATCCTTGATCTTTTTCCTTCCGCCATTACGCCACGCGAGCCACGACTCGACTTCGTCCGGCAGCCTATCTGCACGGAGTGTGTCGACAGTTCTCTTCGGTAGCCGTTGAAATTCGAGAAAGATTTCACGGTCGCGACCTTTGCAGAGGCGCGATCGTGTTGCCACCATTCCGTTTCACGGGTGCCCGAACTGGGTCAGACCTGGAGCAGAGAAAAAGTTTGCTGATTCGCGCGAAAAACGGGCCACGGTCCTCGAACGACGCGGCGAGGAATAATCCGCGAGAGAGGAACGCCAACGATGGCTCTGCAAACGTTCGGTGGCACGAGAGCTCGCGATATTAAAAAATGGTGCAGCACCGAACCAATGGAGATGTGCTTTGCCGCTCGAGTGCGACACGAGTACCGTGTTTCCCCGTTTTTCAAGCTCCCCCGAACTTTGGCACTGCGAAAATTTGGAGCGAAATTGCGAACAAAGGGAAGAGCAGACGCGCATCTTCGTATATTTTAATGGGATCCTCCTTGGCTTCGAATAAGGGCTTCGATATACCAAGACTCCGAGTTCATATCGTTCACTTTTTATAGTAAAACATCACGAACTCTCGTGTGTTTTTCTTTGACTCTGGACTGACCTTCTCATTTATGATGTTTTATAAATCGAATTCAGCGTAGTTTGCTCGTGGGGATGGTTTCTGCGAATTTATCGCAGAGAAATTTGTGCATTTAAGGAGACTTTACCGTACTGGATTCTCTATCCCCGTTTCAGCGATTGAAGCTCGAGAAGCCGAGGGACGCGTTTTTCTCGGCAGCTCGAGCTCCGTAGCCGTTGCTCCGTTAAAGCGTCGGTTTTCTCCGTCAACGTCCAACCGCCTCAGAATATTTCCTTAGCGGTGCAACAACCGCAAACGCGGTTAAACGCTTAACTCCGTTCCGATGGAAAAGGGACGATAAGCGTGTCGATCGACCGGACGGGCTTAACTTGGCGCGGCTGGTCCCGGTCGCGTCTTGTCTGTCGATAAATTCTAGCCGCATTGCAGATACCGAACGTATCCTTCTACGAACCGTTTGTTCTAAGAAGAACGGAAAATTATGATCGATGCATTCTGATTCCCTTCCGCTACCTAACGGAATGAGCGGAAAGACTGTAATTCCGTTAACTATACAGCTTCATGAATCAAATACACCTTCTTCTTGGGAAACTTGGTCTATACATCTTCGAAATTTCCTTTAGATAAGAAGTTTACTCGCCTCTGGGTAAACGCACGTGCAACAAGTATGCACGAAGCTGTCTCCGTGCGCCTTGCAAAGATGGCCGTAGTGTTTCAGCCAAGTATTCCAAAAATTCGCAATTCATGACCCAACGGTGTACGATGAGCGTATGTTTTCTTAGATAATACATGAGTGATCGAATAGAAGAAGAAGATTGTAGTTATCGTTCTGGGTAATCTCGTTAACAGTCCAAGCGCGTCTCTTACGTGTCGCGGGTCGGAATCAAGCGGTTTGCGAGACTGTTATGGCGCGGTGTTGTTGTCTTGCTCGTGCCAGCGATGTACATAGATGGCAAATGAACGTAATTAAGTTATTCTTGGTTCGTCGTACGATAAGCCGACCGGTAGACTGCGTTCAGGATGATCCACCTCAGTTGCCTTCGCGTCGATTCGCGCAACACGGTATCGATCGGTGCGGATATCGACGTGGCGATGACTGAAAACCATATTTGCTTTGTCGGTCTCACCGGGGGAAAACCCTTTCCGTAGAATAAATATAGATATCGAGGAAGCGGAAGGAATTGCGAAAATAAACATGTAGGTATCAATGCTTGAAGTATAAATAAAAAGATCGCCTATACCTTTCTACAAATAACCGTGCATTTTCATTTATATCCACGCATACTTTTTATTATTCTTCCTTCCTTCGCTTATTTCCAACTTATCTTCGAACTTGGGAAATAATTACGACACAATCCAAGTTTCCAACGAGTATGGTTAAACGATGACGAAACGTCCATCTTCGTTTAATGAAAATGACACGCTTCGCCCGCGCTGAATTTTTGCGCTGCAAGGTCTGTTTCTATTTCGCGCTCGTTCCACATTCTCGGAATGCTTTGTTCCACGGCGCATCCAATCTTCCTGAAAACCTGGGAGCGCGTCCGTTTCGAAAATCCTCTGGCTACGGCCAGTTGGAGGAGAAAACATTTTTTTCCTAACAAGAACACCTCGGGGTGAGGGGAGGGTGGTGCGGCAGGCATTTGCGCGCCACTTCTTCCGCGACACTTCATGCCTCCGCGCCCTAGACAAGTGGAATTTTTTATTCATCCTCGCTTTGCTCGCGGAAACGGTTTTCCTCCGTCGAACAGACAGTCTGAATCTCGCGCTTTGTTTGCATATCACGGCTTTCGCGCCTTTCCGGGGACACATGGGACTATCTCTCCGCGAGAACCTTTTAACCGATTCTAAACGATCGGACGCTTTCTTCCTCGAGTTGTCTCGGAACTGCTGTTCCATCCGGTCCATTTCACTTGTTTGCTCTGTTGGAAGACGCGTTGGTAGATATTAAATTAACGAGTGTCTCATGTTTTATTTAGAGCTCGTTGAAGGAGGTTTTTCGTCCGTTTTAATTCGAAGAGAGACGGGAAGGGCGAGAAAGAAGGGAGCCAAATATTGGTACCTTTCGGTTTACCCTTCCAATTAATTTGCGTACTTAATAGCGCACACGATGGAGCTTCTTCTCAGAAAAGCTGAATCCTTTTTATTTGTAGCAATTGTAAAGTCATACTACTATCGAGTTAATTTATCAACTTCTGGAAACGTGTGTCTTCCAATTTAGTATCAATCCAGAATCCAGAATCAATCCAGTGTTATTGGAAAACTAACCATCTTGCTCCCTGGTTTATTGGAGTAAGCTCCATTCGCAGCTCGTTTTTCGAATTCTCCCCGCGGGGACGGAGCTTTGGGAATCTCCACCGTTTACCGAGCCCTTTAATCTCTTTGATTTCGCTAATGCATCGGGTTTTTTTTTACCTGCGGGGAGAAGGAAGGTAGCCGCGGATAGGAATGAAACGAGCACCTACTCTAAGCGCGTGGCGGTAACCCGAAAAGTAGCGCGCAAAGAATGATCAAAGCTACTTTTTCTACTGGCTCGACCGCAAATGCTTTCCTTCCGAGACCACGCAGACGACCCTCCGCGCGTTTCTCTCGGATGGTGCGTGCGCTCCGATGGATTAGCACGCACACAGATAGAAACGATAAAAATCATCAAAGGACCAATTGTGAGAACTTCACTCCTCTACAAAGATTGATCTTTCTCCGTGCAATACATTCTATATTACGAGGATTCATTCGAGTCCGTTGAAAACTCAGTTATCGATAGTGATAGTCTTAATCCTAAAGCTTACAAGAACTGTATAAAAAAATTTGAATACGGTCATTAGTGTCAAAGCATTTTCTTCCGAGTATCCCGGTTTGGAAAACACCGATCTAAGTCGAGAATGAACTACTTTCGTATAGGATGCACTATTCGTTCAACCTTGTTTGTACCTTTTCCCCTCGTTCCACAAAGATGTCGTTCGGTGCAGGGAGCGATCGGTAGCGCGGATAATTAGTAGGCCGCTGGACGATTAAGGCTAACCGAATCTGTATCCCCGTGGCTTCAATTAGATACTGGGGCGAGACCAGCGCGAATAATTCGCGTGGAAACAAATCTACGACTGGGACGTTCCTTGTCGTCCTCGTTAGCCGAGGCTAAATTAGCCAGAGACCCGTGGATAACGAGGAGTCCCGGTACAGACTATCGCAGGGCTCGACAAGCTATGGCTCACGAGCCAAATTTCGCCCTGTATATTATCTGGCTATGATATATCATTATTTCTGGACGAATTTCACAACGGAGACGAATACTTTGATATAAGCTCGACTATATCGCACTGGCGTCATTTATGTAGGATGTGCGATGATCGAGGGTGGCTAATAAATTAGACGCGTGAGAAATAGTAAATAGGATGAATTTGGGGACATAAAATGGAAAGATACGAGAAGACTGACTGACGCAACCCATCCGCACGCACGACTGTGTACATGAAAAAGATAAATGAAACGCACGTCCTCGCGCCACTTGCTTGTAAACAAACGACAACGCGACAACGATGGTTCCACCGATCGAAACACAAACTCCCTTCGTTTATAACGTGTAAATTGTAGAAAACGCGACCCCTGACCTATCGACTGCGATGGCTGCAAGAGAGACTCGGGTCGAAAAGTGTCATCGATTCGTCGACGATGAGGTCGAACAAAAGGTTATATGTCGTGCAAGAGGAGTGTGTCCTTCGGTCTAGTCTCTCGGGGAATAACGACGGACTGTATTCAGAGCTTTGTTTCGTGGTTACGCAGCGTGGTTACGAACAAAGGGACTCCGCGATGCGATGGAGCCTGGCCCTTTGCTGCCACCGCGATACCCGGTGTGGATTTTTGTCGAGTACCTTCGCCGTGGCCTGCTGTCCCTCGTGCATTCACGTCTCGACGGTCTCTTCCGTCTATTTTCACCAATGAGTCGTCGCCTAAAACGTTTCGTGAAATTGCGATGGTCCAAAGTAAAAAGTAAACGAAATTTCTTGGTGAACCTAGTGGACCTTCGAAGTGTTAAACGCCAACACGGAAGAAACCTACTTGCACACGAGATACCAGCGGTGTCTCTCAAGCTCCACTACGGTTAGGGCTTGGTTACTTTCATTTTATTACACGACTTCTTTAACGAATAAATCAACAACTAATTCGAACTCAAAAAGATGAACCCATGTGATAATTATGTTCCTAGAGTTGAAACGTGGCAGACATGGTCCCCGATAATAATACGCTCGCTGGAAACCGTTCGTTTTAATCGTTGGAAAGTGCTCCACGCGTTGATCGATCACACTGCGGTGTAACGCGATATTTCAACTCGTTACCGAGCGCGGTCTCGTTGCGAGACGGTCTGGTTCCACCCCGTGCACCTTTCGTCGAGTGTCCCAGGCCGCACAGTTCTTTTTCCAGCGGGGGTATTGGATTTTAGGTCAAGGATTTGGGTGGAACTGCATGCAGCCTGGATACTCGGTTCCCGGCTGGTTGCGCTGCAAACGAGGAGGCCCTGGTAAACGAGGCAAGAGAAACCCCTCGAGAGCGCGGGCTCCGCTTCGCTTTTCGCGGTCTGCGCGGAATGAAACAGACGGCGACTCTTCCACGACTCGCCGATAACTGAAAACGCCGCGGCTGGCGACGAAGAAAGCCCAGGCTCTTTCGGGGCAGACGAAACGAGGGGTTTTTACGCTTCCGCCCGCGAACCCGTGAATGCAAATAATAGGGCGAGTCGATAATTTCGCGCCGCGGGCTTGGCTCTTATTCGGGGAACTCTTCTGGGCTTCAGACGTTACGTAACGCGAGATTAACCCTTTTGCAACCACGCCCACGGTGGCCGATCCTATTGTTATGGTTGGCTGGAAAAATTACGCGGTGGAGGAATTTATTGCGGCGGTTTGGGTGCTACCGTAAAGATGTCGGACTTGGAAGTTTTTATTTTCGCGAGTTAAATAATACCGAAAACCTTTTAACTTCGAGGATTAAACGGCCCTCTTAAAGAAGCGGTAGTTGAATCATTGAAACTTGCTTATATTCCACATCGAAAATATTTTTAACGAACTTACAGTCGGTATTTTGCATTCGAAAATAATTGTACGATGTGCAGGAGGTCTGCAGAGGTCAATGCATATCAGCTTAGTCGCAAATGTGACGAGATAACGCCAAATAAATACTGTAAAAAAGTATATTCCAGATTAGTGCTTCACGACCGTTTTATCATTGAGTAACCTCAAAGGATAATCCAACGATACACGTTAGGGGAAACGCACGGTAGATGTCGTGATGTTGTTATGGATTGAAATTGATATGCATGGAAAACGATACGGCGAGCATGAACTAATTAACCTGCACGGTAACCAAATATACAAGGTGTTTCCAAACAGTCCCGTCCAACATTAAGAACAGGTGTAACCCACTGGCTCTAATGACGGAAAAATGTCCTATGTAGTATGCCGTTGAGTTACAACCTGACAGAGTTACGAGCGAAATGTTCGAAGTGACTTCCCTTGGTAGGGACACAAACTTTGCAACGTCATCTTGCGAATTGCTATCGTTATTTGATATCTAGAGATTGTTTGCGTTGCGCTATCGGGTTCGAGCGGATTAGAATCATACTGTGACGCACTTGACATTCCATTGGAACGTATACCCTGTAACGAGAAACTTCGAAAGACTGGCAATTGGGCGACAAAGTATTGTTTACGTGACGCATTTACCCATTCTGTTGTCGGAACAATGTGCGATTAACCGTGATTCTGAAAATTAATATTTCAGGAACGTAATGTTTTCGTTGGTCATTTTCGAAACGTGTCAACGAAAACGTTTCGACGGAAATTCTCATACCAGGGGTCGAATGGAATGGAATGGAAAGCACAAATTTGATTGTCCATCGGTAAATGGAAAGTGACTTCAAAAACAAAACAGCCCAGAAGAGCAGCACTTTACGGAGAGGACATTGGTGTCCATTCCACTCCGAATTACTGGTACAAACGAAGTTTACAAAATTGCGTAGGAGGTTCAGAGGTTGGCACGGAATAATTGAATCGTAGAAAAAAAGCTTGTCCTTTGTTCACGAAACGTGATTCCACGGACACGGCTCCCGGTTAGGTGCGCGGGCACACGGCCACGCTCGAACACGCTGCACGCACAATGCGACGCACTGTTCAGAACGCATTGGGTGCCTCGGACTGGCGGCAGGACTATGGAAACCGGCTGCCGCGATACAACCTTCTTTATTTTCTCGCTCCAACGTTTCCCCACGAGTTCAATTCATGCACCGTCGCTCGAGTCGCCGAGTATGAGCACGAGTACGCAACCAGATGCCTGACGACCCGTTCTAGGAGTCCAAAGTGGGCGAACGCCGATCCCCGAGGGACCGATCGACGTCGATCATCTTTGGAACGGTGCGACGATCGACAAAACTTGGAATAATAACGTTACGGGGACGTTGTGTCTTGGTCTATAATTAGACAAAGGAGTAACACCCTAAAAATCAGAGAAATTATACACCAACCTAATGATATCGATAATCGAAATATCGCTTTACGTATTTAATAATACTATGTGTAAATAATTAAAAAAAAAAAAAAAAAAGAAAAAGAAATTGATAATACGAAGGTCGCGCAATACTTGGCGCGTATTCGCGTCGCTGTCGTGTCGGAGGATTCTCCCATTCGATTCTGACCGTCGAGTTCGATCGAGTATGCGAGTCTTGTCCGCACTCGCGTCCTCGTCGCCGGAAGTGGTGGCGGTCTCTGACAAAAGCGACGGGGACGCGCGTTCCTTCTTGCTCCTCTTACATGGCGTTCCTCCTGCTGCTTTTCCTCCTTCCCGTCGTTCCCGTGCTCCCTGTCGGTTCTCCGCGCTTTTCTCTTTTCGTCTTTCACGCTGATCGCCTCGCCAATGACACGGCAATAGCCACGGTTCAAGGACAACCGAGCGTTTCCACTCGGAGTGGGCAGAATTTTACTCGAATAACGAACGACGTGTAAAAATTATTTGCAAAGAGATCAACTCGAATATGATCGTGTCGGGTCGATTCGTAAGTAACTTCCACTGCAGGTAATTAATAATTATGTCTTCAGGGAACCTTCTAGGAATGGGAATTTTTAATTTACCTGTGACAATTAATGACGTAGTAGTTCATCTTTTGTTTTGTTCATCTCTGGACTCGAATTCAGAACGTCCCCTTCTCGTCCATTTTGTTCTCGATGGCGTCTTTCTTCTTTCCCCCCCCCGGTTCGACGTTCTCGACGCGACGCACGACACAACTATGGTGAAAGTCAATTACCTCGCGCAAGGTGCAGCAGCCGTTCGTCGTGTTCTGATCGATGAAGGGAACTCGCCGAACGACGTAACCGTGGAAAAAAACAACGAATTCTTTGTTACTTCGGTCACCCTTTCCTCCCACCGATCGAATAATGTCTTCATCTCGACACGCTCGAGAGACGTAAATCGATGCACGCGGAACCAATTCCGTTCCCCCATGAAACGTGTCGCCAGGCGATGAAATCCGATGGACACGTGTTTTTTGGTTTATGCTCGATTACGAGCGTAACGCGCCGCGACGCTTGGAAGAAAGAAAAAAAAAACTAATTCTCACGTTTCAAAGCATCGCTTTACGCCGTGGAAATATTGTGAATTGTAGCGATTCAGGTTTCGCCTAACGCAGCTACATCTGTCAGGGTTGACGCGGTACGATGGTATAAGATCGAGCTACTTTGAATTAATTTTAATTGAAGATGTTGCAAATAGAGTATTTACCGGCCGTTTCGCCGAGCGAAAATGTTTCATCGATCGATGTTCCGTTCTTTGTGCGACTCTCGAGTCGGGCGGTTGTTGTTTCGTTTAACGTTACTCCGGACGTGCATTTGATACGTTACTATTACAACATAAGATTTATGTCCCAAGTATCCACTCATATTTGAGCCTAGTTACTTTATTAGTTAGTTAATGGAAAGTTCTAAGACGCTGCGGATAGAAGTGGAAAACTGAATAAACGAGATGCGAGGAATTGGATGGTCGAAAGTTAGGGATAGTCTTCTATGGTCGTTCAGCGGTACATTCGGAGTAGAATTAAATCTGTTCCGGACACTTGGATCCTTCGTTAACGGAGTTCTAACGCGGTTACCGATCATTAGTTCGGAAGGCGTTCGTTTCGCCCCAAATGATTTTATTTTCCACGAGGAGAATTCGCCAAGAGGGTGCGGTACTCCATGGGACACCTTGCGCTCTCTCAGTGGAGCCAACCCCTTGGACGATATTTGCTATGGGGGCGCTATCGATCGGGCAGACCCTCTGTTTCCACGGTTTCACGGCAGCCCTTATGCCGGCTCTTATAACCCCATATATACCTACATATCCAGGGAAAGATAACTTAACGTCGTTACAGTATTTTCTCCTGCGTTTTATCTTCATTCGTCCCATCAGATTTTCATATCTCGTCTTGTGCCAAGTCTATTGAAACTTGGGCATTCATTATTCCTACAAAAGTGACAGCCAGTCACTTCTCTATGCGGATTCATATTGTCACAGAGACAGAAAAAGAAGTTAAGTTTGAATAAAAATTTGTCCTATATTCGAAACGGTGCAACGTGTATATTATTGTCGATATTTTATATGTTTCTGCAATTGTGCATATTCTCATAGATTTCCCTATACCTCCGTTTGTCATAAACGCATAAATTTTCACAGTCTAGTCGTCATCACAGAATTATGATAGAGTGTGCTGCACTTGTGAAGGAATTTTGTTACGTAGCTAATTCGTAACTCCATCGCTACTGTATTATGCCACAAGCGTATCGCTTCTCCTACATTACTTCCGTCAAAGTAGCAATCGCAATCGCAATCTCTAAGTGGATGTCGCGTTTCAAGGCTCCACGATATCGCGGAAACCGCCTTCCGTTTCTTCGACGACCATTCCGTCCTCGAGTTAGCGCCAGAGACGATTTTTGCGTTAGGTCGCCGACCCTGCGCTTTTGTGCTAGACGTTTCGTGACGTGACACGCCCAGGGAACGCGAGCGCCGAGTTCGTAAATTTGCATAAACGACGACACGATCTCGAACTTTTGGTCCGTGACGGAGGAATCGCCTGGAAAGTGGCGAGGTGGTGGTGCAAGGGTGTTTATGGCGTCGTTTGGGAGATTGGATTCCTCTCTGACTCGATGAATTCTTATTCCGTCGTATATAGCAAAGAACTTTTACATAAATATTGAACCGCGATTGTTTTCATGTTACAACATCAGAATTGACCGCAAAATTAAGCTTGTTACGGTTAACCATCACGAGCTGAATGAAAATCGTGTATCCTGCTATCTATCGTCCTTTCGTTCGTTTTACGTAGATTCTACGTGGTTGTTCCACGAGGCCGTTGTCCTCGGGCGCTTCGACGCGTAAATTAACATGGAAATTACCACTGGGACATTTTCCGCTCGTCCATGGGACCGTCTTTCCGGCGTTATTGTCTCCTGCGCGTGCATAAGCGCCCAAGTGCTCGCTGTAATAATGTAAACACGTCGATTCCCGCGGCCTAATATGCAACACGTATTGCATTATTAGTTCGCAAGCAACGTCCCTACGCGCGGTGCTTGGAAATCGCGCCAAGTTGACCCGAATAGCCAACCCCTCCATTTCTAATTTATTTGTCCGTTTAAATAAGAGTAACGTAACCGAAGCAATTTCAACAGAATCAATTTAAGTCGATGGAAAGTTTGTAAATTCGGTCTTCGTTACGAGCTTCTTCGAGTGGGCCTCGTTATGTTTTTTTAATGAGCGGCTGTTCTAGCTTTAATTAAGACTGTCTCTCAACCTGAAAACATTGAGAACCAGGTTGTATAGGACAGTTGAAGACAGCTTTTTTTTTTTTTGGAATAGATTAGACAATTAGGACAGCTTCTGAAACACAAAGGTCGAAGGATTTGTACGTTCGAATAAATTTAATTTAAAGCTTGGCTTTTTTGGCTACCGTTTCCTCGAACAATTGAAGCGGAGATATCTGGAATGGCATTTTGGTGAACCTTTTGGGATTTCCATCGGCTCGCTGGAACGGCTCCCATGCAATTATGTGGATTATCGAAACGCCCAGACAAGGACGACTGGAACCACGCCCACGCACCCATGAAATGTCGCTATAACGAAATTCGTCCAACGTCGCGCGATTCCGCGTATGTAGCGTATAGTATCGATCCACCTAGGCTGGACCTCGACCTTGGTCCTTGGAATTATCCGGTGCATCGACCCTTTCGCGAGACACCCTGTATATACCGCAGTCGCGAACCCCCTTCGACTACGATTTTTGCTGGTAGCGGCCACGACGAGCTCCGTTCACCGGAAGTTCCACCATGTTTTTACCCTCGTGAGTAATACTGTCGAGCTACGTGCCATAGATCTCGATATCGAGCACAGATTTGCTTCGATGCGTGTTTAGACGATATTAGTATTAATTAATGATGAGGCTGATATATTGGGTTGTCCAGATAGTCCGTGCCAATTCTTAATAGAAATTCAA
This sequence comes from Hylaeus volcanicus, assembly GCF_026283585.1. Lineage (NCBI taxonomy): Eukaryota > Metazoa > Arthropoda > Insecta > Hymenoptera > Colletidae > Hylaeus > Hylaeus volcanicus. The sequence continues at coordinate 30,549,004 of NC_071976.1, read as the reverse complement.
AGGCACGTTTGAACAGTGAGTGTAAAGAGTCGTCGAGAATGTAACGCGACTAGCGAAGTGGAAGACAGTATTCGTCGAGAGCTCGGGAGCTTTTGTCACGACTAGTATCCACGGATCTCTGCGTTTCGTATCGAAACTCCAATAAACGGCAGGCGTGTTTTTAAAGGGCGCTTTGAAAACGACACAGAGTCGGCTATGATGCCCGAGTGGAAATATTTTTAATTTCCATTTGGACGGGAACGATGGCACGGAAACGGAACAGGGGGTTGCTATTCTCGTCTCCATAGCGCGAACACGAACGGGCCGACGCCCTTGCTCGGGCGATTATGCGATCGACCGTGTACCGATGGTTCCACGCTTTGCCTTTCCACCCCCGTGGTCTCGTTCCCATCACGAGCGCGACCGTGCACGGGGGAGGAAACGCTGACTGGCTCCTCGATATATTTAACGAAATCTGCTGGTCCCCGTGCCAGGAAGCTGGCGAACAACGCGCTTCGAGAAAAGTCGAGTATCCTGTCGGCGATCGATTGCCAATTTCCCGTGTTCCGATCAACTGGATTGCTTAGAACCTAATTTCCGAGATGGCGAGGAACGCCCTCCCAATTTCCACGAATCAACGTTTCCCACCAGTGGTTATACACTTGTAAAAAGGCGTACTCCGTTCGAAAAAAAAGAAATAAAATAATATGAGAGCAATCTTAAATCTACGATCTTCTCGACTCGAAAGGCAGCTACTATTCGCATTTGACTCCTTTGTGTTTGTTACTATTCCCATAACTCCTAATGAAATTTTGACACGTCGTCGTAGTCTTTAACATTTAGGAAAGATTTCAAAGGCTCCAGTCGCCTTGGTAGAAAACGTGTCCGACTAGGCACGAAATGACTTTCCTGGCAAAGTCGTGTTCGAGTGGCGCGTTCGATCGGTAGGCGTGCAACTCGAAAAGTTGGCACGAAAGGGAGACGAGGAGTCGAACTGTTCGCCAAACCAGCTCCGCGGAAACACACAGACGGCGGTTATTGATCAGAAAGGAGGTCCGAGGCCGGGAGCAGCTGAGCCACCCTTATCTTTTTCCTAGGTTCCGAGTCTGTGCACGCACGTGGCCATCGCACCCCATTCATAAGAACCCCCGAACGAACTCGAAGGCCACCCTAACCGGAGCACAGCTGTTGCTACGGGAATACTATCGATGTCGCCAATTAATCCGCCCCTCCCTAACGGCGACAAGTATTATTGCCTTCTCGCGACGTTTATGCCGACAGCCCAGAAACGAAGAAGTTGCCTTGGACCTCGAATCAAGACGGCACCTTCCTACGAGATACCCACGACGACAGCTACCCTCCGCAGACCTGAAACAAGTTTTCTTTGAAATGTAAATGAGAGATGAATATTTCAAACAACTCTTCAGTTAACCCCTGCAAACTTGTTTGGAAATATCCGAGATATCGACTTATTTAAAACAAGCTTTGAAATAACAGATGCGTATTTGAATATTCTACAGCGCGAATAAACGAAACAAAATAATAAAAAAAAAAAAAAAAAAAAAAAAAACGCGGGAGGAATTCGTATAGAAGCGTCTTAGACACGTTTACAAATAACAGGAAGTAAAAGTGACTAAAATAACTGATGTTTTCCGGGACAGCGTAATACAAGTGGCTTATTTCTGTTCCAGATCTGTCAAAGAACCGTTTCGCCGAATTACCGGAAGAGGTCACGGAATTTCCGTTCCTCGAGAAGCTTCACCTCTACCACAATGCCATACGAATCATACCGGAAACTGTGGCGATGCTGCAGTCCCTCAACTACCTCGATCTTAGGTCTGTAATCGTTGTAAAATTATAGACATCCTTCCCGTAATGATGCGGGCGTTGAATTAACGAGACTCGGCTAGTTTCTTCGCGACAATAATTTCTTCGTGGCGAGCACTCGATCAGGGACAATCTTTTTAGCATTTATTATAGTCTTCAAGGGGGTGTACCACCCAGTGATGGGGATGGTTTCTGTGATGAGAATGAGAAAGTGCATTTAAGGAGACTTTACTTTTAACCCCTTTCGTACCATCGGGTATTTCGAACCGAGCAAGTTGGATTTACTTTGTTCGCAGCCGCAACCAATTGACGTCTCTACCTCGAGAGATATGCAGGCTACCGCTGCAAACTTTGCTGGTCGCTCACAATAGATTAGCATCTTTGCCCGACGAATTGGGCAGAATGTCGGCGCTGGCCGAGCTCGACGCTGGCTGCAACGAAATCACGAGCCTGCCACCTCGGATGGGCGACCTTGCGCGACTCAGGTCCCTGGACTTGAGGAGCAACGTGCTCGTGCACCTGCCTATAGGTACCTTCCTATTTCCACCAAATTAATTCTATAAAAAAAAAAAAAAAAAAAAGCATCGTGTCCCACTAGCACACGTAGATTCATAAAATTCGCTAGTAACGACCGAGTTCTGCGCAGAACTGACGTACCTGAGACTCGTGAAGCTGGATATCAGCGGGAACCGAATATCCGTGCTTCCGAACGAGATGAGGAAAATGAAGAGCCTGGTGGACTTTCGACTGTCCGACAATCCTCTGACCTCGCCGCCTGCCTCGGTGAGCAAAACCTCTGTCGAGGATCACTCCAACTATTCACTTTCTCTCGCGACTTTAGCGGAGGACCGTTCTTTTCTCGAAAAAAGCATGCCGTACGTCACGACTTCGCAGTGGTAACGCGCTGCGTAGCTTATGGGAACGCTCCGTGGGCCTTTATGGAGGCCTGCGAAGCTGATCGATCGAGTAAAGCGAGCCTAAGGGCGGGGTTTATCAATTGTCTCGAATTTCAAACTGCCCCCAGCTATGCATTCGCGGGCGAACGCACATCTTCAAATATTTGGAGAGACAGGCGGCGAAGCACGAGAGGGCCAGGGGAGGCCGCGTCAGGAGAACACCCTTGGACGTCAGAGGTCACGCGACTTTGGACACGAGGGCCCACAGACGGCACAACGTCGACAGCGGGTACAGCACCAGCGACGGCGTCGACAAACGCTGGTCGCAAGAAATCCACAGCGCGGTTAGTTTATTCGTCCTTCTTCTAGCCCTCTTCTTTTCTCTTCGCTTCTTAAACGACCTCCGTAGCAGGCTCTTCTCGTAGATAATCGTTGCAATTCGCAATCAAATGTCCCAATAGCGGAAAGCAGTTGCTTGCGACAATTACAATTGGCAATCGAAGAATGAAATTTGTAGAAAAATTGTAAATATCTATAAATTTTGTACGTTAATAAAGTACTTATAAGACAGTTGTAAAAATTCACAAATTTCAATTTCATAACAACGCGACGCTTAACAACGATTCACTGTACCTCCTACTGGACACCTTTCTGCAGGTGCACGACGGCGAGATTCGAGGACTGTGGCGGCAAGAGTGTTCGCCACTCTCGATAACTTTGCCCCACGAGACGACTGTGAACGGATCCTGCAGCGGAACGTCGACTCCCAGCACCATTTCCCCAGGCGAGCACACGTCCCTCGAGGATGAGCTCGGCAAGGTACGTCTCCCGAGACTGTGTCGGTAGTGCAGCGCATTCTGTCGATAAAACTCGGTAACGTAGGGCTCTGGATCAAAGAATTTATCAACAGATCGTCCTGCATTGCCGGCAGAGTCTTATCGATAGAGTGCATAGAAGGTAAAGGTTCTTTCGCGCGTCCATGAACGTTAACCTTAAGAACGACCAAGTATAACCTCCAGCACGAAGGCTCTACCGCTCGCTCGCTTGGACTACCAAGTGTAAAACGCTCAAGTGGACATGAGGCATTACGGTCGCGAGTCCCGCCCGAAGCGTATGATACAACGTCTATATTTAGCGATTGAATAGAACTCGCGCGCCCCTTGAAAACGATATCTGTGTTGTCGAGGCGCTTGGCCGTCGTTCAAGCCTCGTTGAATGACCTTAACCCATTGAAAGAACTCGGTGCCGACATCCGTCGCGATTAACCCTCGTGTCAATACCGGAGAGACGCGCGCCGGACATACTCGGAGTACCAGAGGCACGTTAGGGAAATCGAAACAGTGGAGCCTTAAATTTTTAAAAAGAAAGTTGACACAGGCAGCTAGGGTTTTGGACAGCCTTGAGGCACTCGTAAACAAGTTGATAAACAAGTTAACGAACGCTCCGAGGCGAACTAGTCATCTCGACTGGCGTAAGGGTTAACCGGCACCTTCACCCTCGAATCTCTTCCTCTAATGGACGCTGTTCGCAGGCCATGATACTGCACGATCAGTTGGAAAAGAGGAGGCTGGAGAGGAGCACCTCGGAGAACGGCGCCGATGTCAGACGACCGATGACCTCTGGCCTCTACCACGCGTCAATTACTCCACCCGGGTAAGCGAACCGTTAATAAACCGATGAGAAACCGCTACGCATTAGCGTGACGCGATTCCAACGCGTCAGCGGGTCTCTATCGATTCGCGAACGCGGCTCGTGTCGCTAACCACGAGGCGTTCGTTTCTTTTTTCAGCCCTCTCGAAACCAGTCACTTGAATCAAACGCAGTCGGTGCCGACCAACACCCAGCCGGTCCAGCCCTTGCTCAACCCAGCGAACTCTACCTCTTTGGCGAACGGCGACGAGAAGAGGCCTCTCAATCATATCCAAACGTACAGGTACACAGTTTATCATATTCGCTATTTAATGGCGCAGGTGTTTGCGCGTTGTGGATGGATGCGGATATCCTAGTGAATGTTTGAGATAGAGCAACGACTACTTGAGATACCCTGATTTTCAGAGAGTACAAGGAGGCACTGAGGCAACAGAGAGTCAACGAGGGCCCAAGCGTGTACAGGCCACGAGAACAGGTTACCCCGCCAGGCAACGAATCGCAGAGCAACGAGACTGACTCTACCAGCAACAAGGAAGCCCTAGCTCTGACTGGGAAGCAAATCTTCAACGAGGAGAACGCGACGAAGAGACCAGTGCAGAAGGTGACGCCGTCGCGCATCAACTACCAGAACACGCCGATCATCAACGGCAGCAATAACGAGTACAACAACAAGAACGGGAAGTACCTCGAGCAGCCGTACAAGAAACCTAATTCACCGATCAAAACCTCGTCGAGCATCTTATCCTCGGGATCCAGTCCCGGACACACTCCTAGACTAGTCAAAACCGCTGTAGGTTACGTGGAAGGTAATTTAAGAACCTTGAACGATGGGAACGTGTCCTGTTGAGTCCTCTCCGGTTAAACGCAATGGTGGCAATGTCTGTTAGGTAACAAGAGTCCCAGCAGAAACGGCGGCAGCCCAAAGTCGCCCCGTTCGGTCACTTGGAACAGCAACGTGCCAGAGAAGTACTCCTTCACTATGAGAAGGGAGTTCGAGCGTGCCAAGGAAGAGGCTGACTTGATCGAGCAGCTACGAACCGTGGGTATTTCTCTTCATCCCAGATATCGCCCGAGAAGATTAGTAACTCTGTAGATATTGTTCTTCTAAGAAGGCGATAATCATATCTGGGTTAACATGCGAAGAGGAACGAACGAATCGAGTTGGCTAACGTTACAGTTTCCCCTTTTCAGCACATAGAAACGAGGCTGAAGATGGCTTTGCCGGAGGACCTCGCCCCAGCGTTGACGGACGGAGTCGTTCTCTGTCATCTGGCGAACCATGTGAGACCCAGATCGGTTGCCAGCATCCACGTTCCTTCCCCAGCCGTGGTAAGCCTTTCGGAACAGTTTACTTAGATTCGAATACGCGAACGTGGACCTTTGAGATACATTCGACCTTCTTCTTTTCGCAGCCAAAGCTGACAATGGCGAGATGCAGGCGTAACGTCGACAACTTCCTCGAGGCGTGCCGGAAGATCGGCGTCGACGAGGTAAGCGATCCCCGTACTTCTGTCACCCGTTCTTTCTTTCGAGAGTCTCTGTGCTTTGTCTCTCGCTCGTAAACACCGCGGCATTAAATAAATAATCGAACTGTTCGGGCGAATAAATCGCCATGCGTTGGCTTTATTCGTCGTATTTTCAAACTTTGCCTACCTCTGGCTCTGCGTCCGCGCGTACTCGTTAAAAGGGCACGAGACTCCATGTCACAGGCGTCGCTCGATACCGATTCGAGACGCCTTGAAAAAAAGAAAAAAAAAAATACACATCTAACGAACATTGATAATAATATAAACCATTCGTGGGCAACGTCGTAACTAACAGCTCCGACAGCCGTCGGTACGTTTGTCCATGACATTTCCAGCAACTACTAGTCAGTCCCCGATTTCGATTCAGTCGCGAGGTTGTAACGATGCCCGTCCCTTTCCAAGCATATCTGTCCATCGAATCGCAAACCGTGATTTCGAGGAAAGAGAGGAGCAGAGAAGCTTTAGTTGCATGCGCCTAGATTCGTATTTTCGCTTTTGTGTCGCCTCCCATCGCTACGTCCTGCTCGCCTTCGATCCAACGATCCTCGCAGCATTAACCGTCTCCTCGATCGGCTGTGTTCCATTTTTGCGATCCTCCTCTATTCGAGCAAGCTTCTCTTCGTTTAGACCATTCAAACTAGGAACCAGAGTTGGGTCTGTTCATCGGAGATCGAAACAGTTCTGGAACCCATGGATACCTAACTCTGGAGACAATTGCTCTCTCGACGAAGCACCTCGGATCTTCGTTCGATATTCCTCTCAAGAGCGAACCTTTTGAATCGGATCGTTGATCACGCGAAAGGTGTTTCTTCGATGATAGCGGTACGATCGAAACGAGGATTGCTCGTTGCGTATCAAGTAGAAAAAGAGAAGTGACAGGGCTTTGTATGAGAAAAACACAATCGACCAGCGACGTGGTAGAGACTGGGACTGAGTAGTATCGTTGTTGGTGTTGCAGGAGGTGTTAATGGACGCGGACGCAATCATGGACGTGGGTTACATGGACGCGTACGGGCTGGAGGCTCTGGCGCGTCTCGTCTCCGCTCTTCTCCTTCTCCGCGACGAAGGAGAGAACGATACCGAAGAATCGGCCTCAGGTTCATCCCGTACGATTCAGGATCGCGTTCTGTCCGTCATGCTTCTCACGGCATTCCTGTCCACCTTTGTTCTCCTCTATCTGTTCCCTATCCCCGACTAAAGAAAGAGCGACGAAGACGAGAACGCCAGAGCGCTAAACGACGGAACGAACGACGCTCGCAAGAGAAAACCACCATCGAAGATTATTCCGACCTATCGAGACGCCACTCGACGCGACGGCTCGCAGAGTACGCGTTCTCGATCCTCCGATGAGCGGTCGACGGATTTTTCCTGTCGATCCTTCATCGCGGATCTCGATGAAATCATTCGGTACCTCTAGAGCGCCACGATACTTTTGCGTACTCTCTGACAGTCTTCGACGATTGTTTATGTTTTGGGGCAAAGCAAGCTTGAAGCAATTTTGCAATGCCACTGGGAACGCCAGCTTCCCTTTGTTTATCTTCTTTGTTTTGATCGAGTCGTGGCACTTTGACACCTCGATATACCGTTAGCTCTCCCAACATTTGGCTCGCGAGGAGCGGTCGCCTAATTGTTAATCTCCAATTTTTTTAACACTCGACACCGCGAGCAGATCGTTCAAAATATTACACTGTATTAATGTCAGGAGATAAAAGCAGGGTCACGTATACTTCTGGCCAATAATCAGGTCCCGATCGGATGCGTAATGTTATCGACAAGACTGCATCATGCCTAAGCAAAAGACAATAGCATATAAAGTAGGTAATCAAACTAATATTAACGAGACGTACATAAAATATAAAAAAACGCGAGAACAATGATGAATGTATCTATCATTTGTTTACAGTAAGCAAACACTGCCAAGCCCGTGCTTCCACGCAGAATGTCCATAAATATGCAAAATCAAAGTCGTAATGAAAACATGTGTCTTTCCATTTGCTTTTATGCGTTCGACGATGACGTGATTAATTTTTATCTCTCGTGCGGCACCGTTTGCCAACAGAGGAAATTCCAGTGTGATATTTTTCAGCTTTCGATCCGTGTGTTTAAATTTATTAAAATTGGAGACCGTAGATAGGCGACATTCCTCGTTAGTCGACGGAATCGCGGCGCTAGCTTTAACAAGGTTCGTTTCTTCACCTCCGTCGTTTGTATTCCAGCGCCTCGGCGAATAAGTATTCATTAGTCGTTAAGTGTATCAACTTGGGCAGCTTGATCGTGCATTTAGTCCGCCTAGTTGTAGGAATCGCTAAGTAGCGCATTAGGTTAGTTAAGTTTTCGGTACGGCTTTTTTTGGCGCCGCTAGAGATGGGATGGATACCAGATACTACCATATCATTTTATATAAAATCGTTTTGATACCTATATACCTAAAACTGTATGTGATAATCGATACTCTCGTGAAGGTATTACATGATTTTTTCCATGTAATTTACTCGAACAATTTCCAAGTTATTAAGAATAATCCGGGGACGCTAAATGGGGGCTCAAAAATGGAAATTAACACGTTCGCGCCGGCGTGTACCACCGGTGGATCATGTCTGCACGTGTATCGGATGGCGTGCACCACCGCGCCGCCCCCATGGGCGAGAAATGCAAATAGCAGCGTCGGCGTGAACGTGTTAATTCATGGACCCTGATTCTATGTTCGCTACGCTTCGACATTGTTTAACGTTTCCAATACTTTGGTATCGAACTGTTCGAATATCATAAATGGTATTAATCCTATCGCTAGGTATAGCCTTCGACGAATGAGAACGTGAAATCAAAGAGCGCAATCAAAGCTGCTGGAACGCTTCTCGCATATCAAACTCGATCGTCTCGCGAAAACATACCTTGATCGACGATCTAATCGACTCGACGTCGGCCCAAGGTGTTTTTTTCTCGCGTAATTTTTCTCTCGCCCAAGTCTAGATACAATAATTTCGTTGCCGACGAATCTCTCTCGATCCCGATACACCAATTTAAAGGAAGAAACGAATCGATTCTCACGGCTGGTATCGCGTAGTATAACCCGCAATCGCGACGGTGGCCAGAGTTTGGCACAACTTTCGTCTGGACAAAAATTCCCGAATAACGAATAAAAGACGAACAATTTTCCATTCGTCGATGAATGAAGATTGGTACCGTGGATGGAAATGATGTTTCGCGCGATATATAAAAATTCACGTTCAATCGTATACAAATTTTATTCGTCGTCCGCTGTTCGAATAAAAATCGTGCCCGTCGCCGATTGGCGGTGTTGAAACAGAGAAAGGGGAAGAAAGAAACGTTCGTGTATAGCCTCGGATGGTAGTATTTTTTTAAACGTTCGACCAATGAAATCGCCTACGGCTCTTTCAGGATTGATGGGTCTGTGATAGGTAGCCTTCGTGTACTACAGGATTCGCAAACAAGGTGCTAGAAATCTCTTTCGGTTTCAAAGATTTCCTATTTTGGTACGTAGGTCTTAACGCACATTTTTCGAACTTCTATCGAACGAACCGCGATTTCACCGTTCATTTCTTCTTCGCTATCAAATTCTCGGTTTTCGTTTGCGCCACGTCCGGGACAAGATGAGCTTTCGTTTTAATGGAAAGAGCCAGAGTTGGGCAGCGGTTCCTTTCTCGTTGCTTTGCTGTCTCCTTTTCGATTATCGCTCGAAACTTATTGGATCAATCAGAAAAATCATCGCTGTTCCCTCGGTAACAGAGAGCTGGGCATTATCTAGATCGAACAATTATTTAAGTAAAAAAGTCTTTCGAGTTACTTTCCATTTTGCCCAACGCTGGTGGGGACCGCGTGTAATCGACACACCACTCATACAAACACACACAATTCACCGACCGAGCTGTCTCGGTCGTAGCCTAAGATAATTCTACATATTTTCGTATGAACGCAAATTGAATCGGGAGAAACGAAACGTAGCGGGCGTACAACAAAGAACGTGTATCATTTAGTATATATATAACGCGCGTATAACTTATTCTTAATATATTCGTACGGTAAGAGATTATTGTCTAACGGTAAGAGTTTCAGGAGAAACGGATCCTCGAATCGCACGAAACAAAAGCCAATTTACTTCCGAATTTTGCGTCGAATTTCGTATACAGGGATGGCCATTCCATTCGAAACTTCGTCGATGAAAGATGCGGTTTTAGTGAGCGGTGGACCACTCTGTGCTTTTCGCAGTAGTCCAGTGCCAAACGCGACGAATAACCAGCGACGGGACTGATACTTATCTGGATAAATATTTCGAGTAACGAATAAATGGTCGGTAACTGTCCATTCGTCTCTTTTTGAACGAAAATTAGGATTCGAAATGCAGAATGAAGTGTTTTGAATACATAGAGATTTCATTCTTTGGTTGAATAAATTATGATTGGAGAGTTTTATAAAAGCTCGCCCGTCTCTGTCGTAGCGACTCCGTTTCTCCCTCGAGCTCCGCGTCGCTGCTACATCGAACGAAACTATGAGGGTGGAACAGTATAGCAAACAGTATAGTATAGAACAAATACATAGCAACATCCGGGCTCAGATTTTTCCAAACCAACACAAAGTTAAGAAACAGAAATTTATGAATAGATTGATTGGAATAGCCGAATTGGATACAACGACGTTTAACTGCAATTATTACAAGCAACACGCGTCATTAACATAATCGATCACTCGCTATACTTTCCACCCAGAATCGATCGAGAATGCACAAAGGAATTTTCATGGGAAACGAACGGCTTCTATTTTACGGTCTACGGTTAGATGGATAGAAACTTTTGAGAGCCAACGTTGAATTCTCTACCCCCTTTTTTAAACGTATACACTTGGAAGTTGCCGTGCCCCGAGTTCATCGTAAACGTACTTACACTTAATAACGCCAAAACGTACGGTTGTTTAAGGGAACGCGGCCGAATTATATCTTCCAGAAACTCCGCGTCGCTCTCCGCCCGAGACGAGTTCCGTTTCGCTGTATTTGCATTCATTTGAATGTTTATCGATTTCTAGTCCTCGGTGTTACACTTAATCTTAAGTTCAATCCTCGGTTCTAGTCAACAGCGGTTTGTTTAGTTTTCTGTAATCATTGTTTTCGCTTAAGTCACCCGTTTCGGTGAGAGGAACCCTTCGTGACTCGTTACTTAATATCTTTTAGTACTTTTGTTCCTTTCGTCCACTACTCTTCCGTCCGGTGGCGCAACCAGAATTTTCAAACAGGGCCTGGGCAGAATTCTTTTGCATCTCTATCGCTGAATGAAAATAGTTAACCCTCTGCTATTCCAGAAAAATAATTACACTTTCGTGTTGCTCCTCTACCATTATTTTGAATATTTTGTAAATTCACTCATAGACATTCAGGACACACCCTAGCCCACTGGTTGCGTTACTGCTGTGGTCCGATCGAGGACCATTGTTTTGAGGGCTGATGGCCAAAAGTTCGATCGTAGGCTCGCTGTCCGTGTTGGTAATTGTTCGTCGAAGATGGGCAAAATTCCAACTTCGGATACCGGAAGTGTTCACGATGCATCAGTATTAGTTGGATCACGGTCGAACGTGGCTCCGATCAGCGTATCGAATTAATCGCAACCGTAAGACTGTGTTTCAGTATAATTTTTTTGTGGTCTAACTATTGCCTTTGGCGGTCTGCCGCAGCGCTTGTTCTTTTTTTCCTTTCGTACGATTAATTTTTTCCTCACGCTTCCGCAAGAGAGGCTGCGTCGTTTATTCTACTCGCAACTATAGCGATAACGTAGAACGGACGCGTGATAAGGAGATCGAACACGAAATCATTCCGTTGCATTAGCTTGTATAATTGTATAATTTTTGTAAAGAACAGAGAGAAGGAGAAAGAGCGTATATATACATATATATAGATTATATATTATATATTATTATTATTATTATTATTATTATTATATTATATCATACTATATTGTATGAACACAGATATATGGTACGTTGAAGCTACTATTCTCTTTGGTCGTTTTATTTTTATTTGTTTCGTAAATTGTACGTAAGCTGACTATGAGCTTTAGATTGATCGCTCTGGAGAAATCGGTGCTTCGTTTTCTTTTTTTAATACCTTGTTGTTTTCTAAGCTTAAGCATTTTTCTACGAACTATCGAAAAGGCAAAGCCTCCTCCTCTACTATTTATTATAATTCACGTTCCTCCGATCGATCGTGTCTACCCGTAGCGCCCAGACGAATAAGTTTATTTGCCGCGTCGCGTTTGATTCAGGGATCTATGGGCGGAACACGATCGTTTTGCATCTTACCTTTCCATTTTTGTACGATCGAATTCACATACTATCGTTCGTCGAACGAATTCACAGGTTTGATGCGACCAGGACGTACCACTCCTTCGATCGAGATCAGTGTTATATTTATATTGCCCTCCCCTCCTCCTCTTATTTATGCCCGTAACACGAAGAAATTGTAGCTTCGTAACATTAACTATGAATCCTCGTCGCAGTCACGGTGAATCCGTACGTTATGCTCGCGCTTAATTTATATCGCAACGCAGCACGATGAGAACACGGTTACGCTATCGGAATGGGATCGAATTAAATCAGTCGACCGCCGAGAACAAAAAATAATACAGTCACAACAGTACACAATCTCTTGTTCGAAATCGTTTACGAATATAGAAGTTTCCGGGTATTCGAAATGTTAGTTAGATTCTTGTTGGTAAAGTGGAATATTCTCTATGTAGAAGTTAGCGACGTAGAGTAAGTACCCTGTAGGTAGGAATCGGCAATGCAGAATCCCAATTGGTCGCAGGTATCGACATAGCGTTTTTCATTATCGGCAGATTATTCTTATCGAAGTGTTCTGCACTACCGAGCCTATGGAGTACCTTAGACAGACCTCGTGTACTGATGTAAATCGATCGACAGTGGCTTCCGATTTTAACCGAGACACTCGTCCTGCGTTCCTGTGTTCAGTTGCTCCGATTGGACCCGGAGAACAACCGTTCGATACATTTTTTTCTCGTATGCTCGCGCTACAGCGCTGTACACGGTTTTGCATTCGAGGAACGTACTCTGTAACACCGATTGTACGACTAACACATAACGATTGTAACGCTATTTCCACTGATAATAAAATATTCTTTTGGTAAAATTCGCCCTGGACGAATCGAGTCGCGACTGGCTGTCCCCGACCTCCGTTGCAATTTCGTTGTTACCGAGTATTGTGGAATTTTATGCTTGTCGTTTTCAGAACCTAGTATGCTGCGCCAGCGACGTGTTAGAGGGTGGCCGAGGAGTGGTTCGCGTGGCTGTGACGGTCTCGGAGCTGCTGAGGTTCCATCAGACCCGTTCGCCGCTGCAGACGTCGTCGTCGACGGTGCAGAACCACGTCCCTGCTTAGCGCCAGACGATATAATTCCTCCGAAGGAACTCATCGACCACGGGGAGAAACAAACGGACACGGCCACATTTTTCCGATTGCACGACGAGAGGGAGTCGGAAACGATCCCGAATCGCGGTCTCTGGTTGGATCCTGAGACCACGATCGCCCGTGACCACGTTTTCCACCAACTGGCTCGAAGAATCGAGGGCACCTGACGCGATCGCCAATCTCGAGACTTTTATACTCCCCTTACCACGAGCGGCGCCAAATTAAAAATTCAAAGGAAGGTGTAGGTAATGCAGAGTGCTCTGTAGACAAACTTCGATAACGTAGAGTACTGGATCGGTAAGGAAAATCGCTTCGATGGGAATACAGAACTTTCTGTCGGTAAATCACGCGAGTAAGTTTGGTTTCTATGTTATCGAGTCTTATCTACAGAGAACTCGAGAGTACTGACTAGGTACCTCCTCTTATCTCACCAATCTATTATCGCTACATCGAATCTTCTTGTAAAAGCGAATACCATGATTCGTGTGTTTAGACACTGAGCATTTATTCCGTACTAAATGAATGTAGATTAACAGCATGAATCATGGTGCTTTTTATGGAGACCTCAGGACTGCACTCTTTGAGGTCGTTACCTTAATTCGGCCCTGATCACGCGCGTCAGGTGATCTCGTGCTGCAACTATTCGACGTAAACGTTAGACTACGACCAACCATGACACTCGAGTAGATATACGAAACTTTTGTATCGGAAGGACGAGCGTATCTTTGTACGGAAGAAGAGTAGCTGAGACTAGGGTAAAATCGTAGCCGCAGACGGCCACGTAGCGCAAATCAAACGACGATTAGAGGAGTTAATCGATATCGGGGACACTCTTTTAGGGCACTCTTTCTTTCTCCTGCAAAGCAGAATCACGTCGCAATTGATCAAGTCCTTCGTTAGGTAGTTCAAGAAAACTTAAGGAGAAAGATCCCTGTAAAGTTCACCGAGGAAATTTTACAAGAGATTTGCGTATCAGGTATTTCTATATGGATCCGTAGACCGAACCATTTACTGTTTAGTTGAATCTCTGGTTTAGTTGGACCATCTCTAGTTCTATGAAAGTGTCTCCAGTATCTGTTAGCGTCCTGTATATCCGTGCTTTCTAATAGCTGGTTACTACGAGACATTTGTATATCGTAACGTGGAACAATATTCAATCAAAAGAAAACAAAGACATCGAAATTCTCTCGACGTTCGAGCAACCCGCGATTAAATCCGAGCGTAACCGCAGCGTATCGAGCTGGTCAAGACGTTTCCCAATCGGATTAGCGAGACCCTATCCGTTTCTATTCGGGCATTATTCGGTTCGTTCCACGATGTTTTAGCAGTTTTACTCCCCTTGGAGAAACAGGTGTTCCTACCAGAGGAAGGTGGACTCTATATCGAGCAAATTTTAATCATAGTAACGATTCATGGTTGAATTAATCATTGATTCATTTCTGTAATCGACTAACGCTAATCAGTTAAGAATTAGTTGGCTAACGCCCAAGTCTGACTGGGACTTTTGCCCGTGTTTGATTAGTCTCGAAACGACGTGTACGCGTGACCGACAGCAGGCAAGCTAGGATTCTGCGCGAAGCGGACGGTAAGTTAGTTAGGAATTTTTTCAATGTCACCGATGATCGAGCGCGGACGTTCGATCGCGTGGATCGAGGCGCCGAGTATCGATCGTCGACGGCGACCCACCGATCGACGGGTCGTCGATATATCGAGAATCATTCGTGCGTTTAAGATTAAGGCCTAGGTGTTCACGGTAACGTATACCGACAAAGCGTTGCAACTTTATTTTCGTCGCCCATCTCTCAATTACTAAACGACGCGTATTCGACGATACCGAGCTGTTCTTTTCCGTCAAATGTATCGATTCCGAGTACCGACCAACAATTTAGTGATAATTGATTTAGTAATGATTCCCGAAACGATAACCCCGTTAGGTGCTAAGCGTAATATCGTTAGCTGTAATTTCTTTTTTCTTTTTCTTTTTTTTTACGAGTGACCGCGTAAGGGGCACACGAAGGATCTCATACGTTGTGATCGGTAAGGTATCGAGCGTTTTGAGTTTCGGTGTCTAGCTAGGGGGAGCCGTCTCGATACGTTTCAAGGAATTTTTCTTTTTCTTGGTCTGCAAAGGGTCAACAAAACTGATAGTAAACGTTTTCCGAACTCCCCCCACTGAACACCGATCATAGATGATTATATCATGTATTCGTATTTATTGTGCCAAAGATATACGTTAATTCTTCTCTCTATCTTTCGCGTCGAGGACGAACCAGCTGAGGGACGGCGTCTCGAAATCGTCTCCGAAGGTAGAACACTGCCATGTCACGTTTTCAGCGAAGGTTCCTCTAAGGTAATAGAGTCGGACGATAAGAGCGACCGTCTCTCTTATATCGATTCGAAATCGTTCTCGACGCTATTCGTTCTTCGAACATCGACACTGTCTGTCAAGCGCAGTTGCGTTTTTCTTCGAAACCCTTTCGACTCTTCGTCTATTTACCTACTTTCTCTCTTTCGCTTCGTTTCGTTCGGCCAGCACCGTTCGTAGGTACACGCGAATTTGTGAAGCGACACGTCGCTGCGGAATTGCATTATTATTCGCTCAAAAATCAACCGTGCTCGCGCGTCTTTCGTTGGAATCGTGCGAGGAAGAACGCGTTGGCGAATCGAGCGGCCATCGATTTTGGAGCACCTCGATCCACGAGGTACCGAGAGACAGTATTACTCATGTCCGGGAAGAAAATACCGGAACGAAAATTCGAGATTATCTGCGTTTACCGAGTTGGTCGACCTGCTCCAAAACGCTTGGTTGTTCGACTAATTATTATAAATACGTCGCACGTAATATATTTAAAGAAGTAACGGATACAGTGTATAAAATAAATCGAGAAAATCTCCGTATGTCTAATCACTGGTGTAGTTCTTGAACGACCTGAAACCTAGTCCACTTTTTACATTCAAATATCACGCTCGGGCAACCCATAACACTCCTGTACTCCTCTATCAAAATCTACCTCCAACAACTCCACAACGAGAGCACTGTTTGTCAAACCTACTCGCAAGGATTCAAGTTTATCGATAAAGATTGCCAATCACCGATGCCTATCGTACCTTTGAACGTCAACGATCACAAAAATGTTTATCCACGAAATTACGAGGATGAAAATGAACGACAGGTGGAGTCCAAACATAAGTAGCGAGCGTCCGAAGAAAATTACGAACGAGGAGGTGAAGGAGAAATCCCAATGATCAACCCCATGGAAAGGCGAGTCCATGCTCCTCGGTGTATACGCGGTGGGACCAGCGAACCAGGTGGGAAACGACGTGGGTGGACCACGATGGGCGGAGTTGGAGGCTCTAGAAAACTCCATTTTGTTCGAGGAAGGCGGTCTCGGTGTTCCACCTTCCCCTCTACCAGGTGGGTACCACCTCGGGACACCTTCTCGAAGTGGAGGGAACGCGAACGCGAACATTGCCGAACAGGAGTTCGCGATACGCGTGTGCTCGCTGCTGGCCGGTTCTGCTTCTTCTCTAGTAGTCGCGTGGCTCCCTGGAAACCCGTGCTCCGTCCGCTTTACTCGTCCACTCTATCTATCGTCCGTCACCTGTCAACCGTCGTGCCACCGCGTTAGTTCGCGTCTGCCGCCTCTCGAGATCTTTTCGATCGTGTCGCGGATCCTGGCTGTCGAATCGACTCTATACACTATCGATCGAAGAGTGTCCTGGCACGCGTCAGATTGTGAATCACGTCGACTGGTCAGCTCCAGATAGTGTCCTCTTTAACGTCCAGAGATCATTGGTCGAGAAATACCCAGGCGCTTGCACCGTTAGATTGTGAATTCCGAGTATCGACTCGCCAGCTTTAGATAAAGAAGTGCCCAGAGCCCGGAGACTGTTGGTCGAGAAATCCTCTGGCGATTCGATTGTTAGATGGTGGATTGTGACTGTCGCGCGATTCTAGACTTCTGAGAGCGTCGATTTAAAGATCCCTGACATTTGGAGCATAGTGAATCGTAGCTGCCATGTGACTCCAGCCTCCGTGATCGTTGTCTCTAGTCTTTGGACTCCCGTGGACCCTATCACTTGATCCTGGAGTCCTTGTATCGAGTCGAGGAATTTTGAAACCTCGCTACATGGTCCATTAAATCCCGACGAGTGACCGTGAGCCTCCGATGATACCCTTTAAGGAGCTATAGACCCCGAAGAACTCTCGTGGGAGTCGAGAGGGACGCGCGGAGCGATCTGGCAAGGGAGCGCAAAGAATGATCAATGATCGAGCGGTTGGCCCGCTCCGTTCACGGAACCAGAGCACCGCCTGTGAGTTCTCCGCCAATGAGGACCCTTGGCGAGCCGTAAACACAACAAGAGAGGACGGGTGCGCCGTGACTCGAGCCCAGGTTCATTGATATTTCCAGGTAACGCGAAAGCCGTTCTCGCGGTACACAACAGAGTACAAGGTGTATACAGAGTAGTTTTTGCCGGGCGCCGAGTACAAGACGAGAGACACGTTTAGTCTGCAATGGTACACGCCAGTGATAACGATCCAATTCGCCAAGACAGTGAATTTTCCCATTTCCGATTGGAACTGCAAGGATCAACGAGACTGGATCTAACAGTCGTCGATACCGAAAGGTTTCGAACAAGTAGCATAGTAGCAAACGAAGTCGAACGATCGAAGTGGAACTGCAAGGATGCGTACTGCTAGCAACACTGGGTTTAGACGAGGTCTCGAGCAAGTATAGACGGATAAATACAGTTTCCAGTGTGATTAAATGGTACTAGAAGTGGATGAGGTTGAAGTGGAGCTTCAAGGTCTCGAAAGGGTTCGAGAAACATTGAATCTCCGGCGAGAATCTATCACACTCGGAGTCGACCGACTAGCGATAGAGCATCACCGACCTAAACGTTCCTCGACACTGACATAACAGTATCGATATCGAAAGAGTCCAAGCGTCAGCACAGACAATTACGCATCAGATTTCTGGTGCACGTCGACGTCGGTTACTCGATACAAGAATCTGGAGTTCCACCGACAGACTCGATAAGCCGGGCAGATATCGTTCGATGATATCGAGCGTCGCGATTAGGATCCTTTCCGTTCGTCGAACTCGATACCGTGTCCGAGACCTTTCGAGGATCGCCACGTACAGCGAACGCGACACCGGCGTCGACATTCCGCGCGAAATCACGGTTGACTCGAGAACGAGGAGGCTGCACGAGGGTTGAAAGGATCTATCGATCGTCGAGCTGCGCGAGGAGAGATCGAGTCGCGCGGCGTACGATGCCGACAAAGAGGACGTTTCGGTTTCGATTTCGATCTCGATTTCGACCATCGGTGTGAATCGCGAGAGAACGATTAGCTTCTCGCTCCTTCCTTTGTTTCTTGTTTTTTTTTTATTGTTTTTTTTTTTGTAATCCCGATCGCCTCGGTTTCCCACGAGTGGAATATTGTGCGAGTCAACGATGGACCTGAGCACAACGCCGAGGAGAGCGACGGAGGGTGTGGGGGACCTTCAGAAAACGCGAGTCGCCAAGAGCGTCTTCAGCATCCGCAGCTTGGTCGACGTCGAGGAAGCGGACCTGCCCGCCAACGACGACACGGACAGGGCGCAAAGTGAGTTCGTCGCTTGGTTTTGTTTATTCTTGGGACGCGTGTCGCGGAAAAACTAGAGTACAATCTATTCTGAATAATAACTAATTATAATACTTTGTTATTGTACTTTGTATGTCTCTTCTTTATGTACTGGACCAATGAATCGAATCATCGATCTTCAGCATGCGAAATAGACATGGTGTCGACCCTTTCTTTCTATGCTTATTCGATTCGACTTGGTTCGTTATATGAATTCCTGACTCGATTCAATTAATTTATCTCTGTTCTTACGTAACTGGAATAATCATTGGATAAAGGAAACAATCGTTCGGCTTCGTCTAACGTTCGTGGTCCAAACTGTCCGCCCCGAAATGGTTAACAAAACGAACGGTACAATATCAGTCGATGATATACACTCGAACTCGACTATAACGAGCACGTATAAAGCGAAATCGCCGGTGTAACGAGCAAAAACCCATAACGAATTTAATTTACGCTTATTCCCATACAATTGTTCACTTTTACAGCTTTCATAACTGCGCGCGAATACCGCACACATTCTTCTAATAAAAATTCTTTCGAGAGGAAATTGAAGATATTTCCAAACGAAGTCGATAAAAGAACCATCAACCCTTCGGATTCGTAAAGTCTAATTGATATCGTGCTTGTTATTAATTCGAATTGTTTCCAATTAGGGGCAAACAAATCGCGATCAACGTCAAACTCGTCCGTAGTATATACACGCGTATTAGTATAAATAATATTCTATTGGAAATGGGGCTCGCTATTAAGAAAAGAAAATCGAGAAAATTATATTCAACAAATTTGATCGCATAATCGATCGAATGATAAACACGTTAGACACCAAGGTACGATTGAAAATATATATAAGAAGAAAAGCGAGAATCGTGTACACGTAGAATCACAGGAATAAAATCCCGGGCAACGATTAATAGATTCAACGAAATAGTTGACATCGTAACATACGGAATTGCTTGTTTACGAATTGTGCTACGTAAAAGCCTCGGGCTGTGATTAGAACCAATTAAACTGCAGATACTAGCGATGTTAATAAGAGCGGCGGTAATCTAAAAAAAGAAAATTAAATCGGCGAGCAGGAAACGATCATGAATAGTCAACAGATTAACACGGATCGGAGTAGGAATGTAGTCGCGATCGGTTCTCTCCGCATTTGCAACCTAGTTTGCACGCAACAAACTGCATAAATTTATGCTAATCTCCGCCGAGACCGGCGATATGATTTTCCCCCGATACGGTGATCGAATCACGCCAGCGAGGCGAGCAAAATTTCATCTCGATCGATGGGAGACCGAACGACCGATCTCCACGATACCGCGGCAGGACTGGGCACCTCGAAATCTTGTGGGAAACGGTGAAACCTGATCGTCTGTACACGGAAGGTGAATCAAAATATTGTCGAGATAACAGATGACCAAGAAACACATCCTACGACGATTTACTCGCCACGTTTCTTCCGCGTTTGTTGTAGAAGTAATCGCTCCAGATTACGAACTTTCCTAGACGAATCGTCGCGAGTGTTGACGATTCGGAGTCTCGCCAAAGCCAGCGACGCTCCATCGCAAGTTCATTCGGGTACCAGGGCAGAATAGTGTGTAAACACGCTGCGCGAAATCGCGACTCATTCAAGGCGAGACGACTGTCAGAATTCCAGACTATCGCACAGTGGTATAAGCATGTTACGTAAAATTTAGCGGTGTTCCTTTTCTTGACAGGTGGTCATCTTCCAAGTGACCCTCTAATAAACCTCGTTCATGGCCATTTGTAAAACGCACATATACGTTAGCTCTACCGGAAAGTTCTGTCCGTTTTTAGAACGAAACAGAATAATACATTTTCCATACCTTGAATAAGTTTTATTGAATAATATAATTTTGATCATTTTCAATGAATATGCGTATATTTGTTGAAAGTTGTAACCGGAACGGACAGAACTTTCCGACAGGGTTAATAGAATTTAAACAAAAATTTGTCTTACTCCCGAAGATACGTGTAAACAGCAAGTAAGAGGCAAAATGAGGACCGGTGTTCGTTTCCTTGGAATTAATTCCCGAAGCAGGGATTTGCTCGAACTTTTCCTACGCTTTGAAAAATCTGTGCATCGAGGATCCTCCCTCGGGATCTACGCGGAGCGTGTCGTCGAAATGAGGTCTCGTCGATCGCGGCGACGAACTTTCCAGGAACCGAACCGCCCGGCATTCCGCGGCCGAGAAACGCTCCGGCTTCGAGCGTACTTTTTTGCCAGCGAGCGCCTTTTGTGCTTCGTGCTTCAGCAGGAACAACCAGTCCTTGTAGAGCGATCGAGTCAATTAAGGCTCACTTATACTCGGTAAATTGCGATAAGACGACGATTAAGTTGAAATTAGTTCTCCTGCCCCCGTGGATCTTGCAAAAAGTGTATCAATGTCGTTATTGCCGACACGTATCGAAGGTAAATTAATACTCGTTTCTCAACCGTTCCAATTAAACGAGTTACACGAAACGAGCATGGGATTTCTTTGCCCGACGATCCAACCGTTTCAAACTTGCTCCCACAACGGGAATCCCCCGATGGCTCGATATTTAAGTAATCTTCGAGACGGTGACGGAGCTCGAGATGCCAAAGATAGCGATGCAAAGTTTTGGGCAGCTTGCAACTATCCGAGGTTAAAGTTTCAGAAGGTATTTGCGATAAACTCTGACGACAAGTTCTTCGATAAACCAGGACTGTGCATTGGCGAGCCTTGCAGACAGGATGCACTGCACCGATCGGTCGATATTTAACCCTTTGCACTCAAGGTATTTTCTTCTGGTATTTGCCAGAATTCTAAGCTATCTAGATTTGAGAATAAGGTCACCTTTACCTCGCCGACAATCATTTTATTGGCACTTGGAGTTCCAAAGAAATTAAACCTAAAGAACCATTAGGTATTGTAGATTTGCTACGTGAAACCTAATGGTGACTGAGAGTCACATCTCAAAGGGTTAACACGTTCTCGCCGGCGCTGCTATTTGTGTTTCTCGCCATGGGGCGGCGCTATGGTGCACTCCATCTGATAGACCCGCGAGCGTGAGTCACCGGTGGTACACGCCGTTCGATGGAACGTACAAGTGCGAGCCACCGGTGGTACGCGCCGGCGTGAACGTGTTAAATTAGCTTCTAGATTCAGATGCAGAGTTCCGTCTCGATTTGGAAAAGCTGAGAAAACGTCTCGACCGGCCGCGTTTCTAGCCGGTCGATATGCAAACTAGCTGGCAACCGCGATAACTCGCATTACTCGACTTTCCTCTCTCGGAAAATAAATAGCGAATTACCATTTAGCCGTCGGCGATAAAACCGAAACGAGCCCGCGCACCGCGATAACGGAATCTCATTCCGCGAGTGTAGCGTATCGCCTCGTTATCGAGTAATTAACAAGATAGCGCGCCGATTAACAAATTACGTACGCGCGCGGGGTCGTCGGGCGAGACGGTGTCGCCTCGCGCATATTAACACTTTCGAAGAGGCGCAAACCCATGCTGCGTACTCGAGTAGACAGTCACGTACAATATGAAGCATCCTTTTGGAATTAATTCGAAGAAAACGGATACACGTCAGGATTTTTCCTCTTCCGTAATGTTTATATGTACTCTTTGGGAGTAGGGAAATATTTGTTTAGTTGTTTGTATGCGTGATCGAAATGTTCTATCGATTTCGAAGTAATCAGTGCAAATAAATTGTGTCTCTTTCTTCGTAGCATAAATTTCTCTGGCCCGTCACGAGAAGATATTTTTAAGGCAAATAAAAGAATTCGTACACGAGCAAAGTCGATCATTCGTGATCGGTTCTTTTAAGCACTCTCTGAGTCACTTTGTTCTCCGACACGACGCGATTAGGCTTCCGGCTCGGGCTAGTCGCTCCGAATTAACGTTGGCGTCAATGTACACAATATCATCCAGGTAGATAAAGCGTATCGGTGGGACGAGCGTGCACCGAAATGCCGATTGGTTAGAGGAAGACACGCGTTGGTCAGCTCGTCGAGCACTCGACGAGTAATTTCACTAACAAAGTAGCGTCAGGTCGTTCAACAATTACGTTCATATTAACTGGGGCGTATCGCGTCGTCTTATCGTTTCCTTGGTCTTGTTTTTTTTTCCCTTCTATGTATTTTCTCACGAACTAGAACTCGCGATCATGGCATCGTGGCGTAGATAATAGTACACGTATACACGTGTGTATCATTTTCATGCATACTTTGATCAATGATTTCTCGGATTGTGCCATATTTCGCGTCTCGTAAAGATAAATTTCCATGCCTCGAGTGTCCAGATCATTGGGTAGATAATCTACCCGTACTTTTAATTATTGCCTCATTATCGGTATAGTTTGTGTAAATATTTCCCCAACAATATTCAATGCTTACTTCTTAACAGCAAATATTCTTATAGAAAATATACGCGTTCAATTTCGCGAAAAAAAATTGTTGCTATGCGCAAAAAACTGTCACCTGCGTTTAAACGCGATGAATGTTTTCTTGTAGTACGATTTCTTTGGTCAAATATCGTGATTCGAGATGAGATATTAACGTTGCTCGTACATTAGTTTATGAAATATATTCCGCATACGTTTTGCATATGTTTCTCGCATTATCATATGCCACAAATACATAAAATCCACGGTCCAATCGTTATATGTCACAAGCGACTCTCGTCGTTAATTATTTATTTACAATTCGATGACTGCGCTATTTCCGTGCGTACAAGTTTCTCGATGATGATGTCAAATCGTTCATCACTGGATAACTGTTACCGATTACTTAAGTTGGAGCTCAAGTTAGAGAGAAACGGAACGAGATTAATTTCTTCTTCCTGTATGAGGTCTCGCGGTATTTTCATAATTACTACGTCGACCGCCGTGTGATGCATATATGTATGCGGTTAATGTATCGATCACCGCAGCGTCATTTCTTTAAAGCAGGTAAAATACGAGCGCGGGAGGACCTATTATCCGATCCGATAAGGGGATGTATTGTTTGCGGGAATTTTCGAATAGCGAATTATTTTTCTGGGATAGCAATCAAATATTGGAATAATCGCTGTTTTGAAGTAGATAAAGAATTATTCATAGGAATGTTAAGAAGCGACGATAATCGTTAAAGATAATCGATGCGTAATCGATTGGATGTGTTGGAGTTTTGCGAGAATAAACTAGTATAATTTCAAGGTTTCACTGTGCCTTTGCTCGATTCACGAAGGAACACGCGGTCGAACGCGAACGGCATAAAATAAATAGTATTCCACGCGGGTGAAACCGCGAGGCACAGCTAGTCCTAAATAAAAATCGAGGATAGTCGACGGTGAGTCCTGAAGATTTAAAAACTCATAAACTCTGAGGAGTAATCGGTCGCCATTGTCCGGAAATGGCAGTCTGCTCGAGGGGTTGTGTTCCTCCAATGAGACACCCCCTTTTACCAGAAGGGTAGTTCTTGGTCGATTGGCTTTGATAGAGGGTCGTCTCTCAGCAGGGCGATTCTCCAGTCGAGTTCGCCCATCGTCGACGAAGGAATGGCGCCGAAAATGTCGCGTCCTCCTGCAATCATAGATTTCTATTAATTTCGGGTATTTCGATAACCAAAAATTTTATTTACCGACAGATTTACAAACTTTGCTTTTTCTCGGCAGAGTTTTAAAAATGCGTTTAGCTATGAAAAATGTCTAACTACTTTTTTACACTAGCCTCTGTATCGGTCACACGCCGGTCTGTAGTTTTTACTATCAATTTAGCCAAATTTTGACGTCCCCAGGATCGCAGTCAACGTGTTAACAAATGTAGCACGGTCCCAAGCGATCGATCGAGGCCCTGAACGTCGTTCCCCGAGTCTTCAGCGTCCAGAAAGCGCGGATTCTCAGAGCTGGGTACATAACAGCCCCTAACATCCCCTAACGAGGCAGCCGAGCAGTAGCTCGAGCAAACGTGGCCGGTCTCGCGCGCACGCGAGCGACTGTGTGGGTCTTAGATACACTGTAAGGACCCTTAATAACAATGTCGTTTATAGTTAGTACATGGGCGGAGGTTAGTTAGCGAGGATCGCGGATGCTCGTCGGCGAGGGGCAAGAGAACGCTAATAAAACACAATTAGCGAGCTCTACCGGGCCGACCAATCACCGGGTTCCGCGGTCTATCGTGTACGCACGCGTAAAACTCTGGCCACCGGTTATTTATGGCTTTCCCGGCGCGCGTTATTGAGAGGAGGGCATGTTCCTTTCTTTTTCCCAATCAACCTGGTCGTTGTTACGAGCCGACGCCGCCGCCGGGACCTTTCGAACCCTTCCACTCGCGCCGACTGATCGTATTTATCCTGGCCAACGGGGAACGCGATCGCCACACGATCCTAGAGCATACACGCTTCGAGTATACACGCTTTTGGGGGGAAAATTGGGTCTCTAAGCTTTTTTCTGGAGGCCCGAGACAAGTTTTCACGTTGGCATGCATTCCTAGGATATCAAAAAAGTCTTGTACCATCTGTTGCTTAACGATCTCCCCAATTTCTTTGCTCTCGCGCACCCAGCTTGGACGCACCATGCGGTCCCTACGACGTCGTAGAAGTCTTGTACTATCCGCTGCTTAACAATCTTTCCAATTTCTTTGCTCTCGAGCACATAGCTCACGCACCACTCCATCTGTTACCGGAACGAAAACTGCGTCGCTCCATTCGCGACTTTTTCTCCCTTCCTCTTAATCGCGTAAGCACGAATGGCAATTTTCCTCGTTACGGTTTTTCTGGATGACGCGACGAGTCGAATTCGAAGGAGGCGGGACCGTTTCTTCTTTCTTTTCGCCGCGGGACTGGCAGAAGAGTTTAAGGAGAAGGGGAAACCAGCCGCAGAAGGGGCGAGGGCGAGTCTTATTACGGCGAGCAGAGTCGCGAGCATGCTGGCGCAATCAAATAAATTAGCCGGAATTACGCGGCTCGCGGAGCGATGCTAGCGTAGGCGCTCGTTCTCGCCACCAATTAGCAGAGCTTTATCCCGCGTATATTTCACCTGGTCCGGTCGCGTATCGCTTTCCAAGAAATTTGTGGCTGCTCTCCGAGTCGCCGCAAACTCATGATTCCTTCGGCGCTCCTTTGTTCCATTTTACTTTTTCTTTATTTGGAACAACTTTCGCTGATTTTCTCCCTGAAGCTCTCGCGTCTTTCGGAATTTTTATCCCAATGACTCGACGACGGTTGAACATTTTACATTTCAGGCTTTGAAGATTAATTTTGTATGTGCGAGACTCTGTAGGGCCAATTTTTTGAACAATTGAATAATTATACGACAGTTCACTCACTCTAAGAGGACGCTTCTCCAGGCCCTAACTTGAAGACTTCCAGAGGATAGTAGATAGCAGTAGGATAGTAGAACTAATATGTGAGTTATTGCGGGGGTTAAATAAAAAAAAGAAAGAAATACGGAGTAATTCTCCAAGCAGTGCAACAGTGGTCGCGATAAAGAGCAAGATGGTGCCCGAGGGGGTTAATCGAGCAAGTTGGGTCGCGCGCAAACCCGACGTCCATCCATTCCCCGAGCGTGGACCATTAAAGCGCATTACTCGGCTAATACATGATTGTAAAATAGAACAAGTACGAGGGGAAAGGCGAGGTTTGCCCCATCGTGGCACATCGATCTCGGCTCGGGCCGTTTCAATAGCTCGCGAAAGCGGTTCCGCTCGTGTAATAGGAGTGCTGTAATCGGCTAACGAGCCACGATCCTCGTGGGAGTGAGGATGTGGCAATGGCGGCGTCGTAGGTTCGGGGTATAATAACGGCAACAATATCAAACGACGCGACGCGCCGCGACGCGGATAGGAGCGAACCGAAACGGTTACCGCGTAATTCTTGCGTGACGCGTTATTAGCCGATTGGCTCATTAATCGCTCCGTCGGCCCGAGACAGCCCGAACCCTCCCCTCTTCGTTCCCCGCTACCCTCTCTTCCAGCCGTTTCGATACCGAGTAATTGCTAATCGCTAATTGCGAGCTCAAACACTCCATCCAATTAACCCCTCCCATCGGCTCGATACCACGCCGATCATGCCAGTGCGCGTACGTCGTCCTCGCACCTCTCTTCACCTTCGAATTCACCCTGGCGAGCTCGATCATCGACCGGGCTTTTAACAGCGAAGAATCTAATCGACAGCGATGCTTGATTGTTTGGTCAAAAGGGATGAAAGTTACCACTTATCGACTTTTATTTTTGAGTCGGCTTGAGAAATCTGCGAACGCGACACTGAAGGGGTAACACCACTCTAGTGTCTGAAAACAAAAGGCGTAACTTCGATGAATAACTTTGAGAGTATCGCGAAAGGAATAGGATTTCAGCGTGTTAAGGAAAAGTCCTGTCACCAATTTGTGGGTGACGTGGCGTCAACGTGGTAATCCTCTGTAAGCTCAATTATTTTTAAAGCAACCACCCTAATGTCCCTATTATATTATTATCATTAAAAATTGTCGAAACTCGACGTTGTCGATGATTCCTATTCGATGTCCTATTAAATTTTGAAATATTGTTACAGTATCATATTTAAAAAATATAAAAAGCTGAAGAGAAGGCCAACCTCCCAAACGAAACCCTCCGATAATTTCCTCGCGCGAGTATCGTCTCTGCCAGGAAGTTCGCCGTTTATTCAACCGGAAAGAACCCCGCGTGTATAGAAATGAAAAATAGTACCAGATGCGGAGTTAATTCCTGCCATAGCAATTTCCTCTAGTTGCCCCGACGGAACGTTTATCCCGTTTTTCCGTCCACTATTATAGCTTCTTCGATTTACGCAAGCATCACCTGTTAACGGGACGGGCCTAATCGTTGCTCAAACACCGGCGTCATGTGTCGTGCGGCGAACGGCGTATTCCCTCCTCCGCGGCTCGTTATGTACCCCTGGTTCCTCGTCTTCGCTAATGAAATTTCTTCTCTGCGAGCGTAAACGCGTCCACGAGCGGCCGTGGAGAGACTGAGAGAAGCACGGGTACCCCTTTCGGATCAATTAGGGCTAATAAATGGCGTCCACGGCGGGGTCGTCGTTGCCACGGCGGAGCGGGGCACGGGGACGAAGGGAAATATTATTCCGAGCGGGCCGTCAGGTCTGTGGGTTTATGCTATTAAAAATGTAAATATCTGCCGGCGGCTCGTTACCGGATGTAAATATGTTGGCAGCCCGAAACCAGATGGAGAGGGGTAGATTTCCAGCTCCTTTGTTTCGTTATTTATTGGAATGTGGGCCACGGCTGCGGGGAAACCCACGCTTCCCGCCCCTAACCTCCGAGGAACCATGCGCGTCTCGTTCTCGACCTCTGCCTCTCAAACGTTTTAATCCACACAATTCGCGAATGAATCTTACGAGCATCGTTCGAGCCTTCTTATGTTAGAATTAATTAGAAACGTATTTTTCTGTGGGTGCTTACGATCGTGCTCGAGGATAAAAGCTACCCTTGGAGTGAAATACCATTTTAAATAATCGCGTATAAAAAGAATTCACTAAATTGAAACATGGTGAATTCTTCTTACTTGGCAACCCAACGAATTCAAGTGTAACACTCCGAGGATGATTTTAATCAAAGGAATGGTCAGCATCGAATGAGTTAAGCGGGGTCCTCGCGGTCAGATTAAAAACCTAGAAAGCCAGAAACCCACCCGACGCTTTCCTTTTCCCTCTCCCGCCCCGCTTTTCAGTTTGATATATGACTCAATAAAACGAGACCCAAGGCGGACCCCGTGTAAATATCATAAGTAGAATGTTCACCTCGTTAACTCGTGCTCCGTTCGCGGAACGCATCGACATCCAACGATACGAGGGGGGAAAAAAAAGAAACGAAACGGAGATAGAGAGGGGAGAAAAGGCATGGGAGAACGCGAGACAGAGACACACGCGCGTATCGAGTGAAATGCCAATTAGAAATTAATTAATGAAGATGCCGTAAATCATTCGGGGAGAAATAGAGCCTCGCTCCACTGGTTTATTCATAGAACAATAAACTAATGTGGACGGATCGTAAGTCATATTTTATCCGTGGAATTCTACATGTTGGTCCAAGTCGTGCAATTTATGCCGTGTACGATAATACCGAATAACGCACAAATATTATGTTGCGCTTGTACGACCGATGGGACTTTAACCGTTAGACAAATAAATGATACGTTTGTGTAAAAATAGAGTAATGTTCATTTGTAGGGTAAGTGGACAGAAACAATGGGCGAAAATGAGAATGACGCGTATACGTAATTATTACTGGCTACCTCGATAAATTACCATTACTTTTATCTTTTCTATGGTTCATTTCTACGAAATACGATATAATTTGACTTGCACGTTCACATTGTTACAAATGTTTTCTATCCTTGCGTCGTAGTTATTCAAGTAGTGCCACAATTAGCCTAATCAATGATTAGGTTTCGCTGTTGCAATACTCTATTACCAAAGGATTCTAATTATAGAAGTATTATAGAAAACGAGAGCGACCGCAGCCTGAATTATTTTTGACCTCTGAAAAAAAAAAATGATTTAATACGTTACACGTGATTTTTAATAAAAATAGCTTCGCAAATGTAGCAGAAGCAGAGTTAATGGAATAATACCCGACAATAAAAGCCTAATAATGTCCCTTCTTGTTCTATGATTACAAGCATTATTATAATAATACCCATCCAATCGCATTCTAAAAGCGACGCAACTCACGTACGTCCAGTAAACGCTGAATCTACCACGTCGCAGTGGAAAAATATGTAATGAGAAATTGATTATTCCCAACCGAAGCAATAAATTGCTAAACCGTCTCGCGAGTGTGTAAAAAACGTCAACACGAAGACTACCACGGTGGTCTCTCGGATATACACGTAACTCGGACGCAAATACGCATCGAGACGACTGAAAAGTAACGCTAACCTAGCACAACGAAGCATCATTATGTTGTATCAATCGTTATCAGATCACGGCCGTAGGGCGAGATTGCTTAGATTATCGGCAGGTGAGCGGCATAATGACCGCTAAAATTATACCCGTAATTACGGCCGTCCTAAAAATATGCGAGCCCGTCGAGATCCCTCGTCGATGATACCGCGAGAAGTGTCGTTTCCGAAACACGACATTACTTTGACGATGTTACGGCCTGTCGATTACGCGGCACACGTTCGGAATAAACTCGCTACTTTATTGCGGTTATAAAAATTTAATTTTTATTCCTCTCGCGTGCGAACAACGAAGAGCCAGTTAAAAGCATCTTTCGATAACCCTTTGTTGCGTGATGAGCTAGGTATTTTCTACGACGGGTGCTCGCGTTTCCGAAGCATGGAACTTCCATGAAACTACCACAAGAGAAGGCATCTTTTTATAAAAACAAGTACGAAGTATTAGAGAATAAAAGTTAGATGGTTATTTCTTCATTTATTGGTAGTGTTTGCGAAGCATAGAACTTCGATAAAAGCACCACAAAAGCAGATATCTTTTTATAATGACAAGTACGAGTCCGAGGAAACTGTTGGAAAATAAAAGCGAGTTCGTTTTTCGGTTGGTGGTAATTACCGAACGCGCGCGCGCTAAGCGTGCGCGGATCGATTTTCAGGGTTCAACTTTTTGCGACCGGTGGACACGCTTCGACAGATCCGACAGATTGTTGGCGCTTCTTTTACCGTATTTGCTCCAAGTCGAGGGATCGGATCAGCTTCTTCTGTCGGATTCAATCACCTCCCATCCGGTCGCGGACGGTTTTGCATTCTTACGAACCGTCTCTCCGAGCGTGTCGCATTTTTATCTCGCGAAGAAGAAGGGTTTTTTTTTCAATGGTCTTGGTCCGCGAGACACGACGAGCCGTTCTCCGACGCGGACTTGTTCCGCGACACGTCTGCCCATTAGACCCGCTTTACCGCGTAGATAAATTGAACTAAAGAAATGCCCTAATTTATGGCCTTAAG
Source organism: Hylaeus volcanicus (assembly GCF_026283585.1). NCBI lineage: Eukaryota > Metazoa > Arthropoda > Insecta > Hymenoptera > Colletidae > Hylaeus > Hylaeus volcanicus. Next base: position 30,518,166 of record NC_071976.1, on the reverse strand, counting down.
AACGTAAATGGTCGTTACCGCGATCGCGATAGCTTCGCTACAACGTTGCTGACATATGTTGTCCCGAGCGCTCGGTTAATTCGCGTCTGGTATCTGATTGCGCATGAAACGCTCGGGCTTATCCGCGCGACGCCATCGTTTCGGAGCGTCCCGATGAATCGGGGCTAATAGAGACGGAGTCGATTCACGCTCGTGAACCGATTTTCGTCGCGCCTGCGAGGCCGATTCGATTCGATTCGTCGAGTAATCCTGCGGACAATAGACCGACGCACAGGTGCGTTCGCTCGCTGAAAGCCACCGTAGCAAGGCGACGCTCTCTATCAACGCTCTTCGGCAGCCTCCAAGTTTTTTAAGCGAGACATTGTAGATGGCCAGGGGGTTGTGAAATCATTTTTTTTGGGGGTACGAGATTGCAAGTCACCTCAGGGTATGAAATGCTCGATAGGATATAGCAGTTAGCTCTCTTGACGTTTGGAAGAATGGACACCGCGCTTTTATATGGCTTAATGGGGTTAGTGTGTTCTATTCGAGGGAGTGTTCTGGTTTGCGTTTAAGGGGCCTGGAACTTTTTTTTTTTTTTTTTTTTTTTTTTTTTTTTTTTTTTGAAACGCGTAGGTTATATCCAAATTGAGCATTGCAGGTAGAGGCAGTGACAAATCTACTACATTCGAAGAAATCTTCAATGAAAGAAATATAATTGAGTGGCTTTATCATTACTCAATCTTACGCAATTCCTTTTCATTTCGAAAAAAGAATCATTCTATCATCCAAACCAGAGCACTCCCTTAAATTGAGCACATATCCAGCCTTCGTCTTTTACTTCGTTGCTTCTTTCTTGAAGGAACTTATTTTCGAATCCCCCTCGCTCCTTTTCCATTCGCGCTGCTGTCGATCCGCGTCGACCATAGCCTACGTTAACTGTTCTTTGTCGTCGTTCGTCACCGTGCTCGTCATTAGTTCCGCACCACGGACGAAGTCTCCGCTAGGTTTTCTCAGCTAGTTCTCCTCGGAGAAAGGACGAAGAGAAACGGACCGAAGGGTTCGGCTCCGAGAACTCGACCGAGCGTTCACTCGAGAATGAAATTATCTTCTAACGGGCGACAGACGTCGCGCAAACCACGCATTTTCCGGTGAACGACTTTTCCGCGATCGCTTCCGTGATTGCTTCTCGCTCCACCGAGGATTTATTGAATTAAGATTTCATGGCGGTCGCGCGTTCACGCTCGTCGAGCAACCAGAAGAACGCGAAACTCTTCTGTTATCGATTTCGATCCAACTCGAAGACATCCTTCTTCTCGCAGGACGCAATTATTGTATAAGGAGAGATCTACATTTATTTATTAAAGAAATCTTCAAATATTAATCTACGAAATAATTTCAATCGTTTTCTGACACTTTTTGCCAGCGTGAAAGCAGTTGTTTGATTCCCTTTTTAAAAAAAGTCCTTTTTCCATTGAAAAACTTTTCCAAGTCGAAGGCATTTTGATTACTTTCCGGTCCCCTTGATATTTACATCTTGTGAGCGATAAGTTTGAGAGTCGAAAGTGACATTACGGGTGGTTTACTTTTAGATTATCTACCTATTTTATTCTTCTATAATAGAATATAGAACCTTCGGTATAATGTTGAAAATAAATTATTGCACAAAGGTAACGTCCTAGATTTTACTTCAACTCACGAAACAATTCAAATTTTCACGAGGCCTTCAAATGATATTGTTATTTTAGATACGATCACGCCTTGGACTCACGTGTATCCTGATTAAAGGAATTGAATATTCGGGAGTCGAATATGAGAACGATTCGAGTCCTCGGAAAGGGTGAATTTTCTGAAATTTACGGAGGATCGAGCATCCATAAGAATTTGTATGTTTTGAGTGATTCAAGGAGCGAATGACAATTCCGAGAATCCATTAGGAAACACGAGTTTAACACGATCGTCGATTTGGGAGCGCACGGGGCCCGACCCCCGGGAGAAGATGCCAGGAATGCCGATCGTTCGTCGGTGGCAGGACAAGCATTCCTGGGGACGGTGGCCAGCGAGCAAAGTGTTTTCCGTAAATTCGGTTAAGATAGGAGTGGCCCACCACGAAGCCTGGCTATTCGAACTCGATAACGCCTCTCCAGGGCACCCAAGCTTCGTACCCTCGTCGATCTAAACAGGACCGATCCCCCGAAGCGTGCAAATCTCGCGAACCATGCTCTTGCGCCGATTCATCGCGATAGACTCCACTTATCGAAACAACGTTGAAATAATTTTCCTAATTTCTTTAATTAATTTCTAAGGTTTCAATTTATAAAGTATTTAAATAAAAATGTAGGATAGACAGGTGCGCAGACGAATAGTCGACGAACGTTTTGCCCTAAACAATCATCGCGATTACAATTGCGCTATTGTTTGGGAGATGCGCTTCGTTGTCTGCTCGCGATCACCTGCAGACCCGCATTAAGCATTGAGTCACGTGGCGTGGCAAAGCCATTAGGTGGCACGGCCCTGATCGGTTAAGAGCAGCCACCCTTTCCTCCATTCTTTTTCTCTCCTTTTCCTATCAAGGTATGTTCGCTATCTGTCGGACGGGTGCACGCACCAGCAATGAAGAGGCACTTACGATTAGACCTTTCGAAGGTCCACTTACGCGATGGTCCACTAAAAGTTGGCGGTGCCCGTAAATCGACCCGAACGCGAGCATTTCCACGGAGAATTTTTCTGTCTGGACGTCTCGGCGACAACAGAAAGATAACTGCACTTTCTTCGCGACTCCTTGGCCGTCGAACACGACGTTAGAAATACGTTCGATCTACCACGCGTCGGACGTTACGCGAAACTTTTATATTTGCTTGGGTGTTCGAAGAAAATTGCGATCCGAATTATAAAATAAAATTGTGTTCGACGTTGTAGGAGGGCGAGCCCTTCTTTCGGCCCTGCTTCCGTCACATCGACATCATCAGTTTTTTACTGACCGGAGCTGTCTCCTTATTACACCGCCAGAAAAAGGAATTTTTTTAAATCCGCGATTACGATCTAAACTCTAAACCATAAATAAATGGAGCTGCCTCCTTATTGCAGCACACCCCTCGATCAACACTTACGACGAGGACGAGCAAGGAGAGTCAGGGCAACACCGGTAACGCGATTAATCATTTTCGTCAGTACCCACGTTGGTAGTTGGAAAACACACGTGGGTCGTTTACCTGCGAATCGGTCGCGAGGCGATTGCAGCACTTTGGCCGAGGGGAGGGGGTCGAGAACACGGTTTGATTTATATTCATTTTAGTGGACAATCGCACTTGACGAGAATCATGGATCACCGCGGTTGTTTCGCCCGTATATTAAGATTCCTAATGACGATATCGTGGAAGCCAGTTAATACGGTCGTGTCTATACGCGGCACGCTGCTTAATGGATTCTCCGAATTTAGCTCGCATGATTAATTTCGCATCGACGGGACCGCCAGGAAATCGAGAAACGACATCACCTCCTCGCCAATTGCCCGCGCTTATCGTATAACCTTTCAAGATCATTCTCCTACCTAAACACCTTATTAATATCATACGGGAGCGAGGAAAGCGCAAATTTCTGATTTCTTAATTTCGCCAGTACGATTTCAAGGCATTGAAGTCGATTTCAACCGTCGCATTCCGACATCGATTGAAATTAATTTGCTGCAAATAAATTGCGTTCTAGCATTAATTCTGCCCTTATGCAAAAATAATTACCAAGAAATAAGAGCATGAAAATTACTGTACATTATCCCCCGTTGCAATTTTCCATCGAAGCTTGCTTCGAAGCGTCTGAAAATCGTGTCGAAATTGAAAATAATTAGAGTCCGAGAGCTGTGACCCGCAACCAAGTGGGTTCCCATTTAAAGGAGTGGCTCGCGAGGGAAAAGAAGACGAAACGAGAGGAAGACGAGGCTGAAGGGTAAGCAGAGGTATCGCGTGCGGGATAATCAACGCGGGGCAACATTAATTATCGTTATCAGAGTCCCCGGTCTGAAGCGTCGAACAACGAGAGAACGCAAACGTGCACGAGCGAGCAAACGGGGTTCGTGTGAGTTACGCAGTCCCGAGCAGGGCTCAAAGGGACCCGCCACCCTTTGCACAGGCTAATCCACTCACTACCGCGGATGCGTGTAGCTAGCGATGGAAATGAGACACTCGCAACCATCTTCGGCTCGATAAGAAACGTGGAACTGTTCGCGAAAAACAAAAAGAAAAAAGAAATATACACGTCGAATTGAGACAATTGCTAGATCGAAGAAATTTTGTTAAGAGGAAATTATTTACAACGTCGCTAGATTTTTTAGTTCCCTCCACGCGAGATGTAAGTAACCAGTAATACGGTAATATAATTTATTAAGTACTCTCGCGCAGGTAAATATAATTTATGATAAATAGACGGTGAACTGCGCGCATTTATTGTGTATGCTAATAGGTGAGAACGTGTGCGAAATATATTTCACGTATCAACGTAACGATATTAATATCTTGTTTTGCATAATTGTTTACGAATACGTTTAACATACGTTTAATTTCGCATGCGCCAGAAACGCATGAAATCCGCAATCTAACTACGAGGGAACGAAGCTGCTCGATCGATTAATATATATATAAAGTTAGAGTTGTAGAATAAGGTTAGGCATCTTAAAACAGGTACGTTAAGTAGAATTATATTACGCATAATTCAAATAATATGTGTCCATAATTATGAAAGTGGTCCAAGTCATACATATCTTGAAGAAAAATTACATTGAATTAATTTGGTTTAAAATAATGTGGTGTGAAATAACTGGTAAACTCATTTTTTTTACATTTTGACTTAGACCACGTTTATAATTACGGGCTCATATGTTCCCGATTGAAATCTCAGACAACGTCCTGAACCCTAAACCTCATCGCGTGTTGCACGGTGAATTTTATTGTATTAATCGTATGAATATTCTTATTAACTCCAACCATGTTCGTCATTAACTTCACGAGTCCGTAGTAACTCAACTGAATTTCAACGGTGAATTTCAACTATCCTTCCTGCATTAAATTAAAAAAACTCAAATGAATTCCGATACATGTCGCGAAAGCTCGGAGACGTAGACCTCGAGATTAGCGAGGAGAATCAAAGGATGTCTCAGTCACGTTTAAAAAGTAACTATAAGCATACCTGCCTGCGCGATCGCGAAACCCATGCATCTGCATGCAGGTAGATCTTCCAGCGGATACGCTCGCGAGTCTATTTACCGAATAGGCATTCGTTTTGCGTCGAGGACAGGCGGGCCCTGGATAATCGTCCGACGAATGCAAACTAATTACCGATAACTGCACGAATGTCGCGGGGACACGTCGGGAAAAAATGGAAGATTCATCGCGCTGATTAGACTCCGTCATTACTCGGATACCCCGAGCCAGTGGAAGGCCCAATAAAACGCTTAATTATCGCTCAACCGCGGGAACGTTTCGCGAGCGTCTCGCGTGTATTTCATCCGTTTAACGAAAGAAGAGTCAACGTCAATTTTTACAACGCGGTTTAATGCGACGTACGCGCGTGTGCTTTTCGAAGCCAATCAGAACCGTCGCTTTAACGAGGCGAGGACCTAGCCCCGACTCTGCACACAACCGGACGACTTCCTTCGACGCTGGCGTGCAACGCGCTGTCTAGATCAGAGATTTCTATGAGAATCGGGTCGAGTTGCGTGGCGACCGTCGGAAAAAATTGCAGAAGACAAAAAGTTGCGCGAATATCCGACCACGGTGCCCGGATAATTGGGTTGGACGAAATTCAGGGACGGGGAATCGGTATCGAGACTTAATTTTAGTGGCAGTTTTAGTTGCAGTTTTGGGATGTGACGCGGCCGAATAAACCAAAGCACCGTGGTAACGATAACAATAAATGGCGCTTTGTTAAGCAAAAATGATTGGATTGTAAGAATTCGCCGATCGGCATTCTTTTGACGGCACACGAGCACTGTCGGTCTTTTGTTTAACAGAGCGCCATCGACAACCGTTAACGAACGGTCAGTTGCCCGGCGGATGTGGAAGTCGGTCAAATGAAGTCATTTTTAGTAGAGATTATACTAATCCTTGGCTAATCCTCTCACAGGATAGTGGTACCAGTATATGTGCGTGACGACTGTCCTTCTGGTTTACACGTAAGCCAAACGTTTCGTTATTTCTCCCCCTGATCCGAGGTTCCGGCAACCGTCGCTTTTATCGATTTGGTTATTCCTCTGACCGATCCGAGGTTCTTGCGATTGTAGTGTTAAAGAGGCCAAATTTCGATCCCGAAGCTGCAAGTTTTTCCACCGCTCCCCACTCGAATTGACCCGACTGCGAAGGAACTCGATTCGCGGCTGTCGATCGATTGCGACGATTATCGTGCCAATCATTGACAAAAACCTGTAGATCGGCGTCGACGAGTCGGGGTATGTCGGCTCGTGGCGCAGGAATTCTGAAATATCTAACCGATGCTCGGCCGCTGTAATTGCTCGTAATTGATCGTTCGATCGGATTCCCGATACTTCGGTCACTGGTCGCGTAATCGTTGCGAGAAAATAAATGCGCCGAGCGTTTAGTAGTCTGCTAAACTCTAACTGGTACTAAACGCAGCCATCGCAATGTTAACGGCTACAAAAAAAAAAAAAAAAAATTGTTCGACTCACATCGAAGTCCAAAGAAGAATCATTTGCCACGGATCGACTATTTTTCAGCCGAAGGAGCTTCGAGAAAAGCGTGCAAGAGGCGACGGGGTTTCGAAGAGAGAAACGGTGAATCATTATGAAATTATCGAATCCATTTGGGTGTTTAAGTGGTCCCCGAGGAGAGAATAACTGGATCTGGTCCTTGGAGGCGTAGGAAGAGGCTTATCGTTAAAAAGAAAATGAGTCGAATGGCCGACGATACCGTGGAGCCAGCCTCCGTGGAGTAAACGCACCGAAAGAAAAGTCTCTCTGTACGAAATTTCACGATACGGTAATAAAAGTTGCTCGTGGCATCCTCGACGGCATTCCTCGGTATTATTGTACCCGCATACCTCGCGGCGAACGTATAATAATCGGTTAATAATCGAGGAATAGTATTTTCTATCAAATTTAGCGAGGAGGCTCGTTATCAATAAGACGCGTTACGAGTTAGCCGTTAGCGGTGGCGTGCCGTATCGTAAAAGCAAACTGCAGCTTCGGTTACACGTGTTTCCCCGAAGCTATAGATAAAGTAAAAGGCCATAAAATACTCGGCGTTTCGATTAACGAAAGGCGTAGATAAAATGTGGGAGCTCGGTGAATGGGGCGGGGCGGTGGCCAAGGTGCGCGCACCCATGTGGTGCATGCGTGTACCGGGTGCGCACACCACCGCGCTCCCGTAAATCGATGAATGCCCGGGCAAATCAAAGTGTCGCATAATTACACCGATATACACGCCGGCTAATAATTACAAAACGCGCGACCGAGGAGGAACGACGCGCAATTAGGAAGTATTACAAGTTTTACGAGTGCATATATAATTCAGATATTGCACGCCGCGGAATGAGCCGTTCACCTCCGCGTTCCTTTTATTCGTTCCTTTTATTTCCAATTTTCTACCCTCCCTCTCCCTTTCTCGTCGCGTTTGTCCATCGTAACCATGTTTAAACCGCGATATCGTCCCAGCGGCCTTAAGGATTTTTATCGTGACACAGCTGTATTTTTCCCAATCTTCGCGTAAATACTAATGTATTTACGATCTCTTCGGTCGTAACCACTTTTTTCATCAGTTAAGTTTATTGCACACGCCTGGCCGGGAATCGCCTCACCCAGAGTAATATAAGTCGAACGTTTTCGTATCTATTTTCCTCCAAAGAACGAGTTAATTAAACTCCAGTCCGGAATACGGAGAGAGAGACAGAGAGAGAGAGGGGGGGGGGGATGTTCAGGGTTCGCAAACGTTATAAAACGAGCGACGGCGGTGCCTAAAATCAATGAAAAATGGATGGATCGTATACCATGCGGAGGGAGCCTAACGGGCCTCTCGAGGACTCGATTACTACCTTCTTTTCACATGCCGCAGAACGAGTATTGTCCGTTGCTGGATAGTTGACGAGGCAGCTCAATTGGCTGTCGGGTAACGGCGACACCTCTAACCGCACGGATTTTCGGTATTGGCCGAGGAAAACGCTACCGTGTGACTGAAGGCCGTGAACAAGATAGAGCGAGAGAGCAATAATAACTATTGGAGTAACGTTAATCCTCGAACACCGAACGCCAACCATCCAGCAAGGGACAATACCACAATTTTGCGAACGATGAAACGTTGACTATCATACTAGGTTTCCATTCCTAGAGATGTTCCATTGTACAGATCGCAGAGTTAGGTTTCACCTTGTATATTCTATCGTGAACGTGATTCCATCGATAACTCCGCGGAGTTACGCTAACAACTAGTCGACGATTATCCCCGCATGATCTTCGACTTCTGTCGTTAGCTTAATCCGCTCTATCGCGTCCCGCCTGATTCCCTTCGAACAATTTTCCCTCCTAGCGTGGAGAACGTCGATCGACCGATCGATGGGTGCCCCGCTGGCAACGAGACCCTTTTGCATCGCGTGATCGACGAACGTTAGACAGGTGCTCGTTGTCACTGTCGCGTTGTTTTGGAAACAACTTTACCAACGAGACTATACACCCTTGTTGCCAAACGGAAACCTTGAAACGATCCTGAAAGGCTTCTTGTAGACATTTTTCTCTCAAGACATATCAATCATTCCCGTCGATCGGATTCCGAGAATTTATAACCGCTTCCTGGCCTCCGTCGATAACATTGAGCGTCGTCGATTCCGCGAATTCGATTCGGATAAGTCGATATCGGAACGAGGTAAACTAAACAAGTTTCCGCAATCGCGTCGAATCGCGGTCGCGTGCTTTATTTCATTTCGTTTAACATCGATATAATGCGGCTCGGTACGATCCCATTGTATGTTTTTCTAATGCATTCGAGGCACGAGAGTGCCGCGCAAAAATGTCGATCCTTTTACGCGATAAAGCCTGGGTAACGTCTGGCAGCCAACGAATAAATTTAATCGCCCCGACGCCGTTAATTAAGAATATCACTACAAAGCTTGACGAGGTGCGCGCTGTTAGCGAAAAGAATTTAATATCTTCATTATGATTAATCGGCGATTCATCTAGAGATAGATCTTGTTCCACTGCTTGCACGCGAAACCGTTCGTACGTGGAAAAGTCGGACGGGTTTCTGTTTCGGATTCATCCAACGGGTGTTCAATAATTCATATCGAAGCTTGGGTCTCGCAGGTTAAAGAGAAGTTCAACGATGCTAAAATGGTGCGATTTTTCAAAGACAGAAATTGCTTTATGCACCAGAAGCGTTCAACTTTACATAGACATAATTTTTGAACCATTGGATTTCCAACATTAAAACTCAGATTTATGAATTCCAGGCATCGAAAGCTAAGAAATGGTAAAAAGACAAGTCAATAACTTTTAGTGGCCCGAGGTAAAGTTTAACCCCCTAACGAGTTACAACATAGAAAACTGTTAAAGGTTTTAGAGATTTCCGCCAATCGAAAATCGACTGAATAGAATCAGTCCAAGTTCGAGCCCTGCCTACTCGTTTATTTCTGTAAAGAACTGCCAACGACAATTCCAAGTTCTTGATTTACTCCACCAAGGGAATTCCCCGCGCAACCAGATCCCAATCGTCGAGGCTTCGGTCGCGAAAGCTCAGACGCGATAAAAAGCACGCTAGAATCGCGACTAGAAGAGATAATGTCCGGGGGGACGCCGGTATAATTCAATTCGTGGAGGAGCCGGGGCAACGGGTTTGTAAGGTACACGCTCGAACAAGTGGAGCCAAATGAGATCCAGTTAAATTTGAGTTTAGTAAGTTAGCGCAAAGTTGGCGGAACTCCGTGGCCCGTCACGCGGGGCACCGAGCACCGAGCAGACGGCGATAGCGTACACGCGGTGTAATTGCAATTAGCATATATCACATTGGCGTGGCACGAGGGGCGGGGGGCGGCAGCGGGCCGCTCGGTTCGTGGACGCACGCGAGCACCCCAATGGCGTAACCGCGGACGATTTTACGCTTTCGAAGGGTATTTACGCGAAAATTGATGTCAGTTCGGGTCGAACGGGGCGCAATAAACGCGCCCGAGTCGAAAGCAATCGTCTATGGGGAAAAAAATGCTCGTTAATCGCCACGGTTTTAACGAGTCAATCTTCCCCACCGCGGCTCGTGGAATCCTTTAATCGCGAAAACGACCGTGTTAAACGTCTTCATCGCGATTGATCGCGTCCTGAGGCCAGAGGGATCGTAATTCGAATCCCGTTCAAGTCCCGGATCTCTCTTCCTTAATTATCAATTTACTCGAAAACGCGGCGACATGCAAATAAAGAAAACGAGATCGCGACGTTAAAAGCAAGAAACGTTTCCAGAGAGATAATTACCGCCGGGACGAAATATAATCGTGCCGTCGTCGCGTAAATTCATGCCGACCATCCGATAATAAATTTTCTCCGTTCCGTGGAACCCGCGGCCGTGTGCGTTTTCGAAGACGGATGGGCATCTGGTGGCCAGTGGCGGCTCGTTACGTCTCGGAGGAGATTGACGGGGCAACGCGATACGTAACATTTATTTACACGATTCCGCTATGCACCGCGAGTATTTACTTTCTCCGGCGATTCGCTATCTGAACGCGTTTCCCTTATCGTCTAAAATTTGCAGAGCTAACCGACGACTCCGACCGATACGAACACGCGATGGTGGCACGTTTCGGACGGAGAATGTGGAAGTGGCAAGGGGAAAGCAAATTGTACTATTACGATAAGGTTATTCCAAGTACGCCGAGATCGAAGGAGAAGGAAAAGATAGAGGTGTCCTTCTCGCTATAATCTCTCTCTGTATCTTTAAGAATTAGAGTTCGACCGTGCGAGATAGTCCACGTAAATTGTTCCGAATAACAGGAGGGGTTAGCAACATCCCTCAGAAGCTCGCCAAAGTGGCGATTCGTCATCAGGAGTCGCTATCAGCGCAGAACTGCAAAGCGGTGGAACTAATTTATGGCGAGGTGACTTGATTAGCGCGAAGTTGCGCGTTGCGGCGAGAATTCTCGCGTGCCCGACGTGAAACGTCTCGGGTGACGTTTTACGGGGTCAGTAACATTGTTGCTCGCCCCGTTCCGAGATCGTTCTCCTTTCAAGCCTAAGAAAAAATCCGCTGGCCAGTTAAGGAGCGAAAAGAGCGAAGGAAGGAGGGCCGAAGACGGACAGGGCATCGCTACTTCGCGTGACAGTGTGCGAAAGATCTGCTTATCGTGGCAACACTGTATGCTAACCGAGCCGCCATCTTTGATGGCAATTACAATTAACAGCAAAACGGGGATGTCGTAAAATGCAATTAAATATTATTACCTTTCCTCTAATGGTCGCCGGAGCCGTGAACGCAAGCCATATGTTTCCTCTGGACGTATTGGCACACACACGTACACACCTGCAAGGCTGTGTGCGTTCTTATTAACAATCCGTTTACTAGCGGCGACGTGGGTCGTCACACGTCCTCTAGATCGCCGTTCTCCGAAGGGATCATCGTTGTTTGGCTTTCAGCACGGTTGGAGCCGCAGAGAATGCTAATTCCAGATGAATTACTGAAAAATAAAAACAAACGATTCTCTCAGCCACTCGTCCTGGACGCAGGAACGTTGAGCTGTTGGAAAGGAGATGGACAGTTTACTTGTATTTTTAACCGACTTCGGAAAGGAGGAGGTTACTCGATTCAACATGTACTTTCTTTTTTTTTTTTTTTATGATTGAAAATCATTCACAAATAGTATGAATGCATATCTGAAAATTAAAATTTTATTCTAACATCTTTATTATCAAGCTTTACATGTCAGTGTGACATTTTTCAGCCCCCCCCCCCTTGACCCTATGGTGAATCCGGCACTGACTGCGCGTCCGCTTTTCTTTTTTTAAGTAGAAAGTTGCGCGAAATTAAAATCGTGGAAAGTAAATACTACGCGCGCACGTTTCTCTAATTTTGCTGGCGGTCGGTCGGCTAGGTACAATGGACGAGAACGGCAAACAGGAAAAGAGAAAAGTGGAAGTCGCGGCCGATGACGACGATCTGGCGAGGAAGCGTGAAGCGTTGCGCGCTGTCGTCACGCCGCTAATTATCAGGACCGCATCGTCGATTCAAAACTATTGTATGCAAAGACAAGGAGTTTGAGATCTCGAATAGCAAAAGTGGTGACAGAAAATAGTAGAGATACGATCGTTCTATTATCCAAAAACTCAGCTATCCGAACTATCCGTTCCACTGTCTTTCTTTCTACGAGCTAGGAAGGCTCGATTAATTGCTACTCCTACGTTACCAAAAAGGGAAGAAGAGATGACGCGGTTGGACGTCACGCTTTCTTCCCCACGTCCCTCGCAGAGGTATTTACGAAAGAACGTAGGGGCACGTCGAATCGACGTCACCGGCCACGTTAACGTCTTCACTTTTGTTCCCGGGTGGAGGCCCGTGTGGATCCACGGACAATGATGATCGCTCGATCGTTTTCGTGACCGAGGGACACTCGCCAGGACGCGATGAAAGATCCCCTATCGGCTTGTAACTCGCTCGAAAATTCACGCTATTAACGAGTTTGCTCTTTCTCCGCCTTTTTTACGTCCCATCGGCGCCTTTTTCGGGAAGATCGATTAAATTTCGAACGAGATTTATCGCTTCGTCGCCTCGAGAGACGGGAGCCTCGTTTGCCGACACGTTTTTAAGCGGATCCAACCCATTTTTCGGGATGGAAAAGGTAATCTCTTTTTTCAAGTATATTCCGAAAATATAAGGATTTAAGAACATGTTGGCACAGTGTTAAGACAAGAGCCACAACAGTACTCGAGTTACGAGAGACGAGAACGTCCTGCTCGTTTTGCAGCCTGATCCCAGTCTTAAAAATAAGGATGCTACAATTTCCTTGAAGATGGTTCTTTTAAAACCCTATAATTTCGTACTGAACCTGCGAAAAGGGAAATTAAAGCAAATTTATTAAAATACAGCCCGTAAAACGGCAAGGTTGCACGAATTTCGAACTCTTTCATTTTTTTCCGAGTTTCATCTCCGAGTTTCAAGATACATACTAACACCTTATGAAAAGGAAAACCACGTTCATGGACTCATTTTCCAGAAATTAATTCTTCGTTACGCTTGTCTGTCCCTTAACGAAATAATCGGTCGAAAGAGAACCGTGCCAAAAGGACTCTTGTTCTTTGATCTCCGCGGCCCCGGTGGGCGGGGGAATGATAATCGTAATCCAATAACGAAACAAACGCTTGATAGCCTTTTCACGTGCAGAAAAACGATTCGACCGTGGGGGGGGGGGTGGAGGGGGAGCGTAAAGCAACGGTGACGTTATCGTTCGCGCCGATCGAGCACGAAGAAATTCAGAAAACCGGGAGACGGGCGCACGTTTATTTCAGCGAGCTGCCAGCCACCACCTCGTTGATTCCCTCGACTATATTAGAACCGAGGCTTCGATTCCGTGACGCGCGCCAATTTCCGGTACCGCTCTGCTACCATGTTAACCGCGCGAGGAACGGAACGAATACGCGGCCACCGTTCTCTACGACCCACGGCTAGGCGAACTTTTATTCGTGCAAAAGATGACGAATGAAAACGGTGATTTATTCTCGTCGTTTACTCCATCGAGCAGCTAGCAAACCATTCTCTCGACGTGGAACGCGATTTCATTTTATTATAGGCGGATTCGAGTTGTTCGTTGGACGAGTAACTGGATCGAAATGTGGTCTATTCGTATTCGTTAAGGACGGACAAGCTTGCTTGCAGTTGCTCCCATTATACGGATCACAAGGATAATTATTTTGCGCACAACCTTTTGTCATAACATTTGTAGATTCTAATGACGAAATAAAACTATAGAGTCCAAACATATAATAAATGATACGAGACTGCAAAATGACTATTCTCCAACTTCGTTCGCTATTTGGAATTTTGCTTGCAGTTACTCCAATTATATGGATCGCAAGGATAATTATTTTGCACGTAACCTTTTGTCGTAACATTTGTAGATTCTAATGACGACATACAACCATAGAGTCCAAACATATAATAAATGACACGAGACCGCAAAATGACCATTCTCCAACTTCATTCGCTATTTGGAATTTTTATCTGCGTAAGAAATTGGCTCCCGCCTCCCTTTTCCTTACCCCTCCCCCTCCCATTTCCGCTCGGTACTCGCATTTCCCTCGATGATTCTGCGAGAGAGGCTGGGACCGATGGAAGAACGGTGCAAGAGCAGAGGTGGAGGAAAAAGAAAAGGCGAAGCTGGCCCAGCTGGGACGCAAGGAGAAGGAAAGGGCAGAGATGCTGAACAGTGCTCATTGGACGGTTGCATTTTATGCGCTGGACCGGCCCCTCCTGTAATTGGTCGCCACTCAATTGCCGCTCATTAGGTAACTGCCCGTTTTTTGCGCCGACTGTGACTACGCCACCAGCAATAAACCTCCGAGAGAAAAAAGTTTATCCCCTTTCCCGCTGACCTCTGTCGTCCCTCTATCCCTGCTCTATAATAAGACGCTTCCCTAGAGTATCGGGCCTCGACGAACCCCCCAACTAGTCGTTGCTATCGAGTCCAACAGAAAGTTCTTGCGTATTTCCAGGACATGTCACTCCTATAATCAGTGGCGGAGCTAGTCTCGCAAGACCCTGAGAATAAATGCTTCGAGGGACGTCAACGTTTTCAGAAAAGGGACACTTTATTAGCCATCAACGATTCGTCAACTATCTCATTCCTGATTCTATAAAAAAAAATGTTTAGACCTATACTTTTTCCTATAAAGCTAGCGAGTTCTATTTCCTATTTATCTAAAATCCAAATCAGACCCAAGTAGCAACTACCGACGTCTAGAATCAGTCTACAACCAAGTCTAATTCTTAACCCTTTTTCCCTTCCACAATTCTTAGCAGAACCAATCCCTCCTTCGCCCCACAATGCTGGAAGTCCTAAAAACGAAGGATAATCGCCGAAGGGATTAATCGCGAGTCCGCCTCGTCCATCGCGAGTCCCTTATTGCGAGTAGCCACCCACACCGTGATGGGTTCGGATTACCAGCAGATGACAGGTCGGCCGTTCTTTGTCTACCTTCGGGGACTACAGTTGCTCCGGCCCTCTTTTTATATCGTGAAATTAGTTGGCCGCGGTTTCCGGTCCCCGATTCCTGCTAGTCCTGCGTCCTCCGTCGTTAACCGCGGGACCAGACGACAATTTGCGACTTCCAAGGAGATCGTCCAAACTTTGTTGGCCGCCGCGTCGTAAAAGCCTGACGATTTTGTTCCAAACGAGTCGTTAAGTATGCTTTGCGATAAAAAGAACGGAAGTGGCCACAAAGAACGGGCCTGAAGTCAAAATGAAGATTTCTTGTGGATGAGTATGGTTATTGAAGGATTCGTACGTTCTGGATACTACGGTATTGTCTCGAAATAAGCAACTCGGTCGGACTCCATCCTATAAAGTCTTCGATCCTTTGATCCCATTGATCTACTATCAAAAAATTGCTATCCCGTAACGGGTCCAGTTTCCTCAGCTGCAGTCAATTTTGGAACTTTTCCAACGTGTAACGAGGTCGGTTGATGATAACACCGACAAAAAGTTTGCGCGTCCCGTTTAACAAGGGGGCTACCGACCACGGAGCGTTCAACATCTCGCGGTCCGTCGGTCGATTATCGAAACGCAGTTTCTTCCGCGTGAATTAATTGGCCAACCGCCAGGACTCGTCTTGGATCGTATTTCACGAATAGATACAACGTACCATCCGTGTAATCTTCGAGACTCCCTGACACCTCGATTGACACCCCAGCCTCGTAACTGATCTTAACGCCATCCTGATTGGCTATAAACGATCGTTACGGAGAAAATCCTACCTTCCGCTCGTCAGACGGACGATAGCGAAATCGAGACTCTCGCCATCGCGATGGTGCCATAAACGTCGTTGGCATGTTGAAATTTGCCTGGCACGGCATCTTCGTATTTTACGTGTCGAGTCCTCTGTCCTTTGATGGCTCTCGACCGCATAAATCGACGTATGGAGTGCGTGTATTTAGTCATCTTTTTAGTGTAGGAGGTGGCCTAAAGAACTTTACTCCAATCAGGATGTCGGGCAAAAAAGGCACTCGACTTTATTCGAACCCTTCGGTGTACGTTCTCTACCGAAGCTCGGAACGGACTGTCTAAAGACGCAAAACTGTCTCTAATAATAAGTTAAAACCGGAAGCTCTCGATACAATACAATACAATACAATAATAAGCTGAAACCGTATGACGCGTATCGTATCTGGTGTTTGTCACTTGTCCCGCGGCGAAGACCAAACCGCAAACCGTCTCAAAATGCGTACAAAATGCCCACAAAATGCTTAATCAAACCGAAAGTTGCCGTACAGGCTGAATTAGTTGATCTTTGGTAAAAATCAAAGATGGCTGAGCGCTGCAAGAAGAGTCGGCAATTTCAAACGTAACCAAATGATTGAAAATCGATTGATACTGGAAAATTACCCAAGCGAATGCCGTTACGAGGGAAATTAGGGAAGTGATTCAATCGAAAATAATTTATAATGCGACCCTGGTGCCAGGACGTCGCTACGTCAACGAGACGGAGCGACAAAAACCTAAAGCCTGGCCCCGAGCGTCGTAGATAGAGCGAGAAGCAACGAGCAGTGGAGAGAGGAAGCAGCACGAGACGTCAGGTTCCTGTTAATAACCGTTATGGATGAGATGTATAGTAAGCTTCATAATTACAGGTTTGGATACATTGCTTACTGCCCGGTGCACCCGAGCACGCCCTCTGTTCTCCTTCATTAAGGCTGCCGAGGACGGTAGCCGCCTGTTACTCCTCCAGCTTTATCCTCGTCTCTCTCTTCATCCTTCCTCTACACTCTATTTCCCTTCATTGCTGAGCTCTTAGCGCCACGAACGATTCCCCTGTCGAGAGGAATTCGTCTGATTCCAGTGGAATGATTCCAGCTGTTTAGGATGATGTTCGATCGAAGTGAAAAGAGGAGGATGCAAATCGCAGCACAGGTACGCGAAGAGGAAGCCTTGGAGAAAAAGGTGTCGTCTCGTATCGCATCTGTTCGCGAAGAGCTCGTGGATCGAGATCGACGAGAGGAGGGACGCAGAGTCGTGGGTTTACGTTTAATTGCAAGACTGACGAGGGAATTAACAGCGTACTTGGATGAAAGTGTCTCGGATCTCATCGCGAACGCTATATCACACGGAAATTCCATTTGCTGGGGACTGTTACCGTATTATGAAAGTTAGACGTGAAACTCACGCAGCGAGCAAAAAAATGAGGAAGGAAACAGGTAGCCGTCGATTAAACGAGTCCGACAGAAGCAGCAAAAC
Organism: Hylaeus volcanicus; assembly: GCF_026283585.1. Taxonomy (NCBI): domain Eukaryota; kingdom Metazoa; phylum Arthropoda; class Insecta; order Hymenoptera; family Colletidae; genus Hylaeus; species Hylaeus volcanicus. Next base: position 30,500,775 of record NC_071976.1, on the reverse strand, counting down.
GTAGTCAAGACTCGTTCCTTCGCGTATCGAGCTAATAGATCTGGAGCTCTGAAAAACGCTACTTTTTTCCGAATACTTTGCTAGAACGCTATCGACAACAGCTTATTCCAACTCTGCATATTTCTTTAGACTTTTCATCACGAGGGAATATTCGTTCATCGACGTTACTTAACGTGAAATCGTTTAATTTCTAGACGAGCGATGCAGTTGATTACGTCTCGTAAGCTCGTATGAGAAACTATCTAGTGCCACCTTTACGATAAAGTAGCCTAATTTATCGAGGTCACAAATATTCATTTACTAGCGTTGCTCAACGTGACATCGTTAAATTTTTAGATTATTGGCACAGCCGATTTGATCTCGCAAGCTCGCGTTACGAATTTGCTGGTACTACCTTTATGATAAAGTAGCTTAACCCTTTGCACACGAATGTTCCCTTTGAAGATAAGATAAATTCTCTCGAGCACAACATTTTCAAAGGCGTACACTTCCTTGTAGGTTACCATTCGAGTAGCACGAACAAATAAATCAAAGTAGCATTACAATAAATTACATGCTTTTTATGCTACATTATTCGATACAACGTGATTCCTCTTGACACATTCCGTAACAGAATGGCTTCGAGTGCAAAGGATTGATTTGATGTTGCACCTCAAAGTGCACTCTTTTCTCGTGATCCAGGGATGGTAATTTCGCGTTTATCAGGGTGCCAAACGGGCCTGGGCCCACGTTGGGGCCCAATATGCGCGAGTCCCCGATCCCGAAAGCTAAATTCTCGGGAGGAGAAAAAAGGCGAAGGACCGAGAGGAGGAAGCGGCTGCCTATTAATAAGAAACGGCCGCGCATCGCAGCGGTGTTTTCCATGCGGATCGGATCGATTACCGATCTGGCCCCGGGTCGGATACCAGACTCCCATCTCCTCTTTCCACCCTTTTATTCCTACTTTTCTCCTTCCCTGCGCTCTGCAGGACTATCATTTGTTAAGCTGGACAGCTTAGCCCCGTCATTACGAGCAATCACACTTGATTATTTTTGTCTACAGAGTTGTACACCCTCGGCTTATACGCGTCTTGGTAAATGATCGTCCCTCGGTTAGGACCCGACCAACGGGCCCCCTCGAGTGGAAGGCGATCGGGCCCACCGATCGACCCTTCATTTCCGTTTGATTGCCAGGGATGCGTGCCGGGGAATCCGGCTGGTTTTCAGCGCATGCGCGTGCAAACTCAAATTGGGGAATTAGACGTCGAGACGGGCCGATTCGACGAACGGAATCGAACCGAGATCGTGATCCTTGCGACGCGATACTTCGTCCTTGCGTTTATTATCGAGAAAAAAAAAGTACGAAGAAAGTATTCTAGAAGTTCGTTGCGGTCCAGTTCTTACCAAGTACAAAGAAAGTGAAAATTGGGGTGCGACGAATCTCTAAGATGCTATTTGATACGCGGAAATAGCTTTGGAGCAAGGAATAAGTAAAAATTCCTCGAGATCAGAGCTGCCTTCGAATCGAGTGACCGCGAAGAAAGATCGAAAAATCCTTCTGGTTCGAATTACGAATGCACAGGTTTAGCGAAAGCAACAAAGTAGAAAACAAGTTCGGACGGGAAGCGTCCCTGAGCGTCGTCGAATTTCAAATGCACGTACTAACTTTGCATAATTATCGCTACGTAAAATTAGCGGTATCGGTGGACGATACCTGTAATGGCAACGGGCTGATAACGTTTCAGCTTACTGCGACGCGAAACAGCCGAGCGCTAACGATTTAGCGCGCTGTTATCCCGACGCTGGATCATTCCACATCGACGAAACGTTAACGGCGCGTTCCACGTTCGAGAGCGGACGATGGATGCTGCCGATTTTCGATGATAACGATAATTTGTCGTGGAGCGGTAGCGAGCGGCGACGAGTCTCTTGTATTACTAAACTCTCGGCCGTTTACTAAAAACATCGAGGCAAATAACGATAATTCGATGCCTTCGAACGACGGTTATAAATGTCACGACGCGAGATTCCATGGCGAACTAAATAGCGCTTGTCCTAACAATTCGTGCCGTTTTACGTTTTTATCGGTTTTAGTCTCATTTCCAACCATTTCGAATGCAACATGCTATATCCTTATCGGTCTCACTGTATTCTTAACAAGTAACAATATTTATTATCGCATTTTCGAAACAATTGAAAGTACCTAACACATTCAAATTGATGATTTGTATACTTATTTTTACTTTAGTCGGGTTTGTTAATCGTATTCGACTAATTGCTGCTCGGTTTCAAGCGTCACGTATCCGAACGGAGGTGTGTGTGTGTGTGTGTATACATAAAAACGATGAAATGTAGTTCGTCGATGGATACCTAGGTAAATTTCAAAAGTAATCGAGCTCTGGCCGACTAAGAAACATTGCAGCCAATCTCAAAGAGCGATCTCACTCCCCCAATCAAAATACTGGAAAGTAGCTCGCGCCACGCCGAAATTCGAACGAAATGAACTTATTAAAAATACAAATAAGCGTGGCCGGTGACCGATCGACAATGAGACACGCACCGCGCGCAATCTGGCCTCCACGAGGTGGATAAAGCACTGTCCCATCGCGGTGGCGGTTAACCTGGCGTGAAATTGGTAGGAGTCGGACTGACGCCAAGCGAATTCGCATAGTCACCATCGACTCGTCTCCGGACGTTCGACACGTACACCATGGACGGCACACGATCAAACAGCCCGAAGGATCCGACGCGGTGTTTGTTTAAGGGCCCGCGTTACCTTTTCACCGTCTCTCTTTTTTCCCCCCTCTATGAAATTAGATCGCAATCAAGATTCTTTTCGACGGAATTATCCTTAAAACGATCTAGCATTTTTTGGTCGTCATCCGTCGCTTGAATTATAATCCGAAGGTGTCTCGAAAAATCCAACGCAAAAAATTGTTTCGCAACTATCCCCTACCTCGATCGATGCACGCAGGTGATAACAATGTTTATCGAACGCGGAATGACTCGAACGGTCCGAACACGGGATACTCCGTTTTATACCGTGTCTTCTCGAGTACACTTTAAAAATTAATAATACTTTCTAGCTCTCCAGGTTACCTCCAGCTTCTGTACCAAATTAATTCGTGAACGTAACTTCTTCTTAAAATAAAAGTAAAATAAGATCCTTGCAACAGCACGAGTACTCTCTTCTTATCAGGAGATGGTAGCCGTAATTCCACCCTCGAGAACGACGCCCGATCGACGGACCAGCGTATCATTTCTCCGCATTACGCGAAACGTTATCGCCACTTTGTAACGCGCGTTTCGAGACGGACCCGTGGATCCCGAGGTACGATGATTATCTACGGGATCCAGGCCACGCCCATCAATTTCCATTTCCATTCGACAGTTCGGTACGTTATCATACCTCGACGCCAAGACGCGATGATCGTCGGAAATCGAGCGTAATCGCATCTTGCGCCTCTAGAAACGGTTTGACCACAAGCAGACAGTTCTATCGCTCGAAGCATTATATCCGCGTTCGGACTCGCGGCCCAGCTAAGGTACGCTCAAACAGCGGACAGCACGTTTCAGGGTGGACGGGTTGTGTGCGTGAACGCGAATGGATCATGCACAGGCAGGTTGTTAGCCCAATGAAAGTTCAAAGGAGCGCGTGTGGAAGGATCGTCCGTGTTGTGTTTTCTTGCCATCGCGTCCACGTAATCTGCGCCTGCGGTTTCGCTCGTCGATTCTCCATCGCCTCTCCGCGGACAACTGCCGCATGATCTTGTTGGTTTAGCGATATTATCGATAATTTGACAATCGACCGCCAGTTCAGCGCCACTTACATCCCTATTTAACCACGTGTCTTCTGCCCCCAGCGCGATACTCCTCGGTCGAGTCGACTCTTCCCCTTCCATCGACTTTGGGATCGGAAAATACTCTTCGGAAGATTACATGTCCTTCGAAATGGACCCGAAGACTTTATAAAGTAACCGAAGAGGCATACAGAAACTTCTAGTATCCGAAACAAGAGCAGTAACTGATGAGTTTTATCAATCTTTTCTTTCACCAAGAGTTTTCCTCGATCCCCCCGTCCCCCTGCTTCGTCACTTGGAACAGCGGTGACTTGTCCATCTTGATTCGTGTATCTTGATTCGTGTATCTTGGTCGAGGATTTCTCGTCAGAGGAATAAGCAGGCGTATCGCGGGGTACAGCCTTCGTAAGATGGGTAAAGAATGAAAAATAAAGGGCTACGGGGCAGGCGCAGCTGCGCCCGACGCTTGTTCTTGCTAAACAAACAGGCTCGAACGCGAGGCAAACCGCAGAGCACTTCCTTCGGCTCCTTAACGAGATCCTTGGTGCTCGATCGCGCGAGTTCGCGCCGATTCTCCTCTCGATTTTTTCGCCGAATCTCGACCGCAAGTTCCTCGTTGGCCAGTCGATTCAGGATAAATCAAGCAGCGACGCGCAACGGAAATAAAACGAGAGGGCGTTCGGGAGTGCACAAAGAAGGCGGGGAGATAACTGCGAGAAAATTACTCGAGAAACGCGAAAAGAAACGTGTCGCCTTCGAGACCCGTAAAAAGATCTGGAAAAAATTTTTCCACGAAGTAGCTTCTTCGCTTTCTACTTTTTCGCCGAGATTCTAGTATTGTGTTCCTCGTTTCTTGTCTCCGGGTGACCTCGTTTATCATCGGATACAACGATAGCGGTGCGATATTTTGTCATTTGGATTCGAGGGACGTGCATCGATATAGGAGGCAGCTCCAGTTTTTATTCAAATTTTTGGAAAAATAAAAAGACGTTTTAAAATTCAAATTTTTGAAATTTTCCATCCAAAATGCAATTATAAATGAAAATTGGAAATACTTTTGCTGGGAACCAAAGCTGGCATCACAGCTTTTGAGAGACTTTAATCGAGAAAGTGAAGCTATTTGCTCTAAACCCTCGACAATTGAAAACTGATCTCTCAGCCAATGAATACAAAAAGAAAAAGTGATAACTGAAGCGTTTTATTTGTCACTGGGTGGTGTTGCAGAGCTCCGAACGCTGGGAATTAAAAACTATGTAGTTGCGGAGGGTAGATGGTATCTGCCGGTCGACCGGAAGATAGAGGTTAAAACACTCTTACTTTCGTTCCAGGCAGGGTATCGAGTAAGAAAGAAATCCAGGATGCGCACTTAAACGAGACGGAAGAGCCGGTCGCTTGTCTAATTTACGAGACATTCGGTAATCGTCGTGCAAGCGTACACGGGGAAACGTCGAGGATAAGTAAATTCGAAGCACTCGGCTCGTCCTGGTAACGCAACGGAACGCACTAAGTCATTAGTCGCGCATCCGAGACGAGACCCGCGTCCCGAGATCCGAGAGCCTTTTGTCCTTCGACGATGGCCTTTTAAGAACGACGAAGGTGTAGATTAACCAATCAAACGGGTGTTGCTACCTCACAATGGTCGACTTAATGACTGTTAGTCGGATCCTCTATCGATCGTCCGATCTGATCAATGATCCCCTTTCTTTCATTTTCTGCGTCATCCTCGGGCTTCTTCTTTCCTTGCTTCCCTTTCTTTTTTGTCGGCGCGCCGATACCGTGGGCCTTCTCTTTTGGTAGCTCTGCTCGATATCTATATCGGAATTCCTCTCGCGGAATCGGAGAGCTGACTCGTTCGAATCGAGCAGCTGTTCGTTTACAAGCGAATTTGGAATCGAATCCGGGACAAGACGGGAAGGTATCGTTGCACTCGTGAAATTGGAAAGTGTGCACGGAGTACTCGTGCTTCGGGTGAAATATCGAGGAGAGCCGAATCGCTTATTAGCCGTCCCCGGCGCGCAAAAAGTCTTATTTAATTAACCACTCATAATAGTCGGGCGTCCACGCGTACGTACTCGGAGGTCCTCGAGGCTCGAATTAACTTCGGAGTTTCTTACACCAGGGCAGAGATGAGTCGGGAAGAAGAGGACGACGGGGAGGCCGCCGCAACCCGGGGAACTCATTCACCCGATGATTCGGCGTAATGGGGTAGCGCCGTAGGGGGCGTGGCCCCTGCTAATGACATCATCGTGACGTAATCGTTTCCTTTCGGTCATTGTGTACCCAGACACGGCAAGAACAACACCGTGAAAACATGATCACAATGGTCGGTGATCGTACCGCGATACTCGTGAGACTTGAGCTAAATAATTTCAAGTTCAGGGGCCTAAAGACAATTGGTTGTTGGGTGTTTGAAGCAGAGACAGAATGACACGACTCGCGCTCTGTGGAAACGTTCTCTTCTGTTGAAAATAGTTCCTTTACATTTTACTTGGAAGAAGAAATGCTCCCAATTTAGGTTGCTAGGAATCTCTTCGCTCGACGTCTACAGGCATTTGATTGCTGAGGTGTCCGAGGCAAAGAAGGCATAACACGCTTTGTGCTACTAAGAAAAACTCTTCTGTTGAAAATAGTTTCTTTACATTTTACTTGGAAAAGGTAATGCTCCCAACTTAGTATTCTGACTTTGCCAGGCCTTGCTGTTTTCAATTGAACTATCACCAAACGGATATACCTCCGCCTCGACCTCCGTCTCGACCCTCCCGCCGAATAACCGCGGTAATTTATTGCGCGCAGCTAGAGATTAAGAGATAACGCGATCAACGATCTCCAGGGGTACGGTAAGCGCATCTTCGGCGGACCACGTGAATCGTCAGAAGGAACGAAAGTAGCTCGGGGATAATTATTTGTAGCGGCGGTTAACCGTATGTAATTTCGAGAGTCGGTAGCAGCAATCGATCATCAGGATCAGATACACGAGTCTGGAGGATAGCGGGGCCCTCTTCGATGGAGGAGGAGCTCCGTGAAACTGAAGATAAGTTCGCCGCATGGGGTACTCGTAATTATCGGGACAAGAACGGTCAGTGATCTTCTCCCGAGCAACTCGTTCCGCAGCGTCATCGATATCGCGCGACTACGACTCCAACGTCTTCGACCTTCCCCGAGATCGGCGCCATCTTGGCAACGAAAATCTCGCGAATTGCCAGCAAGGGTGATGAGAGGAATTTTACAGATGAATTCGGTTGCCTCTAGACATCGAGAGAAGAGATTCCTAGCGATCCAAGTTAGGAGAATTTCTGTTTCCAAATAAAATTTAAACAAACTCTTTTCAACAGAAAAGAACTCTTCCTAGTAGCAAAAGGTGTTGTCATCCTTTCTTTGCCTCGGACACCTCGACAACCAATTGTCTTTAGACATCAAGAAATGGGATTTCTAGCAATTTAAGTTGGAAGCATTACTTCTTCCAAGCAAAATGTAAAGGAACTATTATCAACAGAAAAGATCTCTTCCTAGTAGCAAAGTTGTCATCACATTTTTTGCCACGGATACCTCGACAACCAAGTGCCTCTAGACGTCAAGAGAAGAGATTCCTAGCAATCTAAGTTACGAGCATTTTTTCTTCCAAGTAAAATGTTAAGGAACTATTTTCATCAGAAAAGAGCTTTTCCTAGTAGCACAAGGCGTGTCATAATTTCTTTGCCTCAAACACCTCAACAACCAATCGAGGTGCTGCAATAAGGAGCTACCTTTATTTTTTAATGATTTTCTGAAGTTAGAACATAATCACGGATTCGAAACATTCCTTTCGTTTTGTAGCGCAATAAGGAGGAAAATTTGAAAAAAAAATGGAGCTATCTCCTTATTGCAGTAGACCCCTCGATCGCCTTAGTCGTCTTAATAGCTCAGGACTTCCTACCTCCAACCAGCGAGGATCCTCCTCCGTTGGAAGTACCTACTTCTCTTAAATTTGTCTGAAAACAAGAAATTCGCCTCGTTTACTCGAAACGCGTTGACTATAGCTCGAATTCATTAGAGCCAACGTCCGTGGACGATCGTCGGGCATAAGTTTCTCGTCCGTGGAGATGATCGTAACCCGATCCGCGATGCGGGTCGTTTACGATCTGGTTATCCGGACGAGAGGTATTTGCGACCTGCGCGGCTAACTGGGACACGAAATAAGAGGATCGCGAGATTGGAAGGAAATTGCGAGCGGCGACCGTTTCGAAGGAACGAGGAGAACGAACCTGTACGTGGTCGGAATCCTCCGGTCGGAGCAATTGGCGAACTTTCGATTTTGTTGCTATTGCAGCCGGGGGAAATGTGGCACTACGAGTACGTAGAATATGGGCGTTACTATATAATTAGGTTCAACAGGTTCTGCGAATTCATCCAAGTGGGATCAACAAGCCTAAGAGACAGACTGCGACCATCCAAGTTTTATACTACGGGTTCTATATTGAAAATGTGGCTGAAAGCACGCGAAGCATGGAGCAACGAAGCGTGTTGGTATCGGTATTTATTTAGGTTTAACTTGTTTGGAACTGGAAGTGTCGATAAAATGATCGTGGGCTAGGTAAGGACGACCTGATTAGGCTTAGCATTCGTGACAACAGAATGTTAAGAAAGAATCTCGAGTTGCTGGTAGATACCAGAAAGAAAGGCCTCGAGTGCAAAGGGTTAACAGAGTCTAGGACAAGGACTTGAAGCGCTTCCATCTAGTTAAAAGCCCACCTGGCAGCCCTCAGGACAAAGCTACTCGAACGCCCATAACAATTGCTTCTCCCTTCTCTGCAAATGCGAGACATCCATAAATATAATGCTCGGGACAAATGGTCCACTCGACCTACCCTCCCATAGAGCCCCATGCGTTACTGTCGCGCCTATGATACCCAGCCAATTCCACTAGCTCTGATTCCCGACGTCATCGTCCGCTCTTCAGGGAGCTCGTAACTACCCAACGTCACCTTGGAGTCCTCGGGGCGAGCAAACGGTTGCCATTTTAAGGCCCGAAGCAATTCCCGCGGTTGGCGCGCCGGAGAGGGCGAGATGTGGTCTGGCAAAGTCAAGAGAGGAAGTCTCGTCGCGACGCAGGGCGATAAAGAGAGACGAGAGCAGCAGGGAAAAGGGAAAGCGTAGCCATGGAACGACGTCGATTGGCGCCGGCTAGTTGGTTCGGGATTGGCCGAATGAAAACGGTCGAGGCGGGACGCGATTCGAAGGCGGGCGTTTCGAAACGACTGGTTCACCCAACGATCCGGCAAGGTGGTGGACGAACGCCAACGCCAGGCGCGAACCATTTGAAAGTCCTTCTGGGGGCAGTGGGGGAAGTCACCTTGCTGGCTCTTCCATCCAGCTAACCGACCGAGGAAACGGCCCCACACACCGGTTCGCGCAGCCGCAGCGTACGCCTCTCTCTCGCTTCTTTTAAACGCGATCTCGTCCCAGTGCGCGCTGGATCATTCGCCATTTCATCCCTCCTCTCGTTTCCCATTTCTTTAGCCCGTTTTTCCGCGTCTATGCCCGCGATCGCGAACCGAACGACACCGATCCGCCGCGAAACGTCCGTCGATCGCGGTGACGTCGCGTCCAGAGTCCGAGGTGCCGCGAGCAAACGACGAGCTGTGAGCAATCAGTGTTGCTTTTGGGTGAGATCCGTGCCCGGGAAGGTCGATCCAGGCGGTAGACCTCATCGAGAACAATCCTGTCGACGCATCAAGGTCAGTACCACTGCGATCGTGCGTCCAAATGTGGAGGAGGTTTCTGTTTGGTGCGGAGAGGTTCGTGTCCTATGTTTACTGGTAGTTTTGAAAGGTTTTCTCGGGCCTGACCTGAGTTTGCGACGTTCGTGTTGCAAACGGAGACCGAGATCGCAACGCTTTGACCTTTTTGGAGCGAGATCCGAAAGGTCGTTGATCTTGCAACGGTGCGATGTGACTGGAGTTTCCACGAGGACATGCCATGACCTCTGCCACTGTTGAAGCTTATTATCGAGGAGCACAAAAGAGCATACCTACTGAATTCCTTTCTTAGGATGGTTGGAGTCGTTGTTGCCGCCAAGTCAGCGAGGCGAGACTAGGTTATTCAAGGTCCCTTTTATTAACCATACGGTACGTCAATTTATCGTTTGCGTTACCCTTCGTGGCGACCTTTGCATCAAATTCCAGAGAAGCATTTAAAGTAAACATTACCACAGTGCAAACTGTACCGACTGATTTTCATCAAATACACTTTCGAATTTGAATCTCCAGTCAAAGATGAACCCTTATCGATATTCCAGGTCCCTCCTCGAGACAAATTTACCAGCCTCAGGCATGACTCCTCTCGACCACGTCTAATAGCTCCACAGCTCCAGCCACGTGCTGTCGAGCTGATGTATTAATTAACCCATGGACTCCAATCTCGGTAACGATACCTTTCCTGGCGCACGAGATGAAATTCACGCTATCCGGACTTAAGTAATGTTAAGAAATGCAAATACCCGATAGATACGAAGGTTCGTCGTAGACGGAGCCACGGGTGTGGTCGGCCCATCGTCCTCGATGGTCTTTCTCGCGAGACGGTCGATCAAACCCGCGAGCAAGCCTTCGATGATCCTCCTACGGCTGTTTCGCTGAAATTTATCGCGGAGTACAATGTCATCGAACGTAAACCGCTGGCGAAGCGATAATGGAATTTTACGTTCGCCTTTATTACGACGCGTCTGACCGTTAAAATTCCTTTCGCCTTTATAGCGCGATAACTCACCGATCTAAGTATATCTCCACTTCGTAATCCGGCGAGTATTTCATCGGACGGCGCGTCCCCTACTGGTAATTGAACGTCGAGGTAACGAAATCGTAATTAATTGAACGCGACCCTCGCTTAAGTGGATTTTACTCGGCGAGGTTCGGTTGTTGGATCTGTAGCCCGGAGCGGTCGGCGTTCAACGTTCAGCTTTTCGCGAACGCATTGCGCATCGCCGCCGGTGTATCGTGCACTCTCGTAGCACTTGTCAGTTCGTTATACCGAGCAGCTGAATTAAACAGCGGTGCTCAAAGGCATTAGGCATTCATGGAACTTTGAGGCGAAAGCGTTGATCGTATTATCAAGGGCAGCGAGGGGGAGAAAGATTTTTTGGTTTTGATGTAGCATTAACGAGGGATTCCAAGCGTCGGTTTACATAGGTGTCTCGGCATCGATTCACGCTTTGTTTCGTAAGAATTTGCCGATCGGGATTTTTTTTGCGACACACGAACATTGTCGATCTTTTGTTTAACAGAGCGCAGTCGACAATCGTTTACGAGCAGTCAGTCGCTCGGCGGATTTTGTGGGTGTCGGTCGTTCTGAATTAAGTCATTTTTAGTAGGTTCGTGTTAACCTATATCCATCCTGAAATCCTCTCACAGAAGATAACTAGTTTTGCGCCAAATCTGACAGTTGCCATCGGAATTTTTGCGGTAGATTTGAAAAATTGCGTTCTGTAGGGTTAAATGGCTTGCACTGTATACCAAGTACTCTATAATAGGTATTCGTCATATATTTTTCGTCGTTTAGCAGGTCACGAGAGACTCGTTCCTCCACAGTGCCAGTGATAATCTATCCGATCGATGCGTATGCAAACCTTACGATATCGATCTTTGCGCCAGAAATATTGCATATTAGCAAAGCATACAAATTTCTTGATTAGCTTATCTGGGAGAGAAAGGCTCAGGTCCGTCCCGTGATAAGGCCTGTCTGTAATATTCACGCGGGACACGAACGCGAGGCATTCTCCACCCTTTAAACCTAACTAATAAACGCATGCTGTCTTCAATCACGTCTGTATTTTCGTTTCCTCGCGTTCCGAGCGCACGGAGAAGGCTTCTACCGTCGGGTGCAGATTCTCCTCGGCGAGCAACGCTCCGAAACCGCGATTGCTATTTGCACTCTTTCTCCGCTGAAAGACCACCGACGGAATCGCGTGTCGTTTCGACTGCGAGCTCGCGCCGTCACTGTCGCGGATCGTAAACGCGGTACAATGTACGACAAACGAGATGAAACGATAAGGAATTACGAAAGCGTAGTTCGCGATTGATAAGCGATCTTGATTGGATACCCGACTAGGAACAACACCGAGTATTGTCCCGTTGTCACTGCTCCGAACGGACCCGCGACGTGGATTGCGACAATGAATGCTCGGACGAATGATTGGAAAGAAAATCCGTGAATCGATTATCGATACGCGAGGGGAGACTGCTCGAACTCGTTCTTCAACGTTGATAAATGGGATTCAACGGAGAGCTTTGTTTTCACGGGGGAAACAGGCGGTGGAGATCGGATCTCTGCGACCACGTGACTCCTTTTCACACCGCGAAGGAAATTTGTTCGTTCGTTGAATTAACATTGCAAATAAGACCCTCGCGCGTTGAAATGGGGATTCGTTCGCGATGCAAAGACACGGGAATAATTGAGCTGCGGTTTTTTGGCGGGATCGACTCGCCCTTCGGTGAGATTATGAGTAATGCGTTCTTTGGCACGTTCTCCAGCAGTGGTTCTCGTTCTCTGCGTCCCTCTCGCGTCTCCGATGCCGTGTCCTTCTCTCCCCTTGTCCTTTTGGGGAGCTGATAGAGACCAGCTTTCTCGGCTCGGTCGTCCCATTAGCGTAATGGCTCTCGCTGTGTATAGTCTTCGCATTTAGCCCGCCGAATTCTCGTTCATCTTTCCCCCGAGGCATAATTTCTTTCCCGCTTCTCTCCTTAAACGTTTTTTTTAAAATTTAATTCTCCCTCGCCCTCTCGTCCGTCCCCCGCACTTTCGTATTTATCTTTACCCCCGACGCGAGCTTCTCTTCGATCTTCCTCGTCCCCCTCCTACCCCCTCTCGCCCTCATCGTACCTCTTCTTTTGGTACAACATCCTTCCTCCGCCATAAATTTGCGATATATGGTCAAGATCCATGCCACGAGCACAATCGAAGACTTTGGAAGAAGCGATCGTTACAAGAAATTTTTAGCGAACCTGGGAGCTATCGAAACTGACGACGAGTGACTTTTGTATCGGACTTTAATTAAGGCTCGACCAGAATGAGACCGAGGATCTTACGTGAGATTTATTTTGCTTCGATTGATTAGGATTCGTTCGACATAGAAGAAATTAACTAGAACTTTTTGTGTATCTGTTCCTATAGAAACGATAGTATAGCGATAAATGTTCCACAAGACTGTTTCGATGCCGGATTGGTTTCGTGCCCTCGCAACTTCTATGGCTGACTGTACAGCCGCTACTAAAGTATAAGTTCCGATAGCGAGGGCAGGTTTTAATAAGAGAAGGATTGAGAGCTCCTCGTACCTGCACTACCACGAACCGGTGGGCTCTTTCCCTGTCGCGGGACAAGCAGATAGCAACAATAAATAACTTGTCCCTGCGCTGGCTAAAAGCATCCTACCGATCCTGCTGGTGGCCACCTCCGCCGTTCGTTCGTCTGACCGCGCTTATCGATACTCGTGCACTTCTGCGTTTGCCGCGCTATCGTTTCGCATCGAGCCTATTCTCTCGTCTACGCACTCTCTCATCTCGTCTCCTCGGAAACGAGAGATTTCCCAGAAAATCGCCCTGACAAGAATTCGAGTAGTTTTCAGACAGCCCCGTTCGAATTTTCTCGGAGATAAGAAAATGGACTTTGCGAGAATTCGAGTTGAGCAAAGGGGACATTACCACTCAAGATATCCTTGGTACATCCGTTCCTATCGCTAAATAACTCCACGAGTACTTGCACGTTAATCGTATTTAAGCGTCCTGCCACCTTAATTTTTAACCAATTAAAAAAAAATAACATATTTATCATTAGATCGCCTCTGTATGAGAATTTTTGAGACTGGAGAACATTTTAAATGAAACACTGAACATTTTTATATTAACCCTTTGGGGTCACACGTTCTGGATATAACGCGCTGGTCACAGGGGGTCCAGGTGGTCCCAGCCATGTTTAAACGATCGCCGCGTTGCCAGTATCGTTCCGAACGACTCGTAAAAATTCAGGATACTAGTTTGAACCTTTCGGAATGAGAATCTCGTGGCAAAAAATTTCTGTCAAATTTTCAAAATGGCAAAATAATCCGTAAAATACGATAAATATCAACGACCAGTGGTGAAACCGTCAAGTAGAGACGAACGAACAAATTGCCGAAACAAATGATCATCGGAGTCCAAGCGGACCACTACGTTAGACTAAACATTTTCTAAGCGATCGAGCGTCGAAGGCTGCGCGAGTAATCCGCGTGGAAAAACATTAGGCGAGCGAGCGTTAAATTTCGTTAATTACCACCTCGGGGGCTCGTGAAATCCTTAAACGTACTGCCGTGCCAAGGTAATTAAAGAGATTTGCAACGGCCGTTTTTGCAAACCGCAAATAACCGTGCGCGCCGTGAGAGAGTTACGGTACGATCGAGCTTTCTCGGGAACACCCGCGTACGTATACGCATCCCAGGCTACGTTCGAGTGCTCGAGAGATCGAGATTTCGTAATCTGTGCGGATATCGGAGATTAAGTCGGAGCGTCGATAACGCGCAACTTTGTTGGAAAATGCCTTGCGATTCGCGCGGCTCGTAAACGCCTCAACTACTCGCTGGGGGATTTTGTTCGAATTGAAACATGTTGATGTTCGCGAGAAAATAATGGAGGGAGAGGTTTAAGTCATTAGTTTGTTATTTTTGGAATTGTTTAGAAGATATACACAAGTTGCGAATCCTATTAATATCAATGATATCATTTATGTTTCGATATGTTTATGTTGCATTAGCGAATATATTTTATTAATAGTTTTTTTTTAATATCACAATTTTAATATACCCTATCCCTCAAATAGGCTATATTTTATTTTGAAAAAAAATAATATCTTGGTTCGAAATCTCGATATTTGTAAATGAGTTACGGAGAACAAAAAGTATAAAACAAATAGTATTCCACACGGGTAAAACCGCGGGGTGCGGCTAGCCATTACACGTAAACACACGATACAAAATGTGCACATAGTTTCAGAACACCTACAGCTATCGTTCAACGTACCCTTTCCCCCCAGCCCCGAGTTACGCGTGCGTGCCTATTTATTTTGCAAATAGTTGCTTCGTTCGCCAAGGAAAGTCTCAATTTTTTTTTTTTTTAATTTCCGTTCCCCTGGATAATTCGCGGTTGCTCGCTATTCTTGCTAATCGAGCATTACGTTCAGGATACGAACGACTCCTCGCGATAAGCACCGCCAGAAATCAGTCGCATTAATCCGCGTACGATAATAATTATTATGGGCCGATTCGAGGCAATTACCGGTGACGATAATACCGCGCGCCGCGCTTGTAATCATATCCCGCGACGCGGATGTTGCGCGAATCCGTGGAACGAATTCAACGCGAACGATAGTTATTATCGAGCGAATTTACAATCCAACGAATATTAGATTTCCAATGAAAAACGTATTTCCCCGGGACCGCGGCAAAAATACCGAAGCTGAAATGGAGGCAGAAATAAAGGAACCGAAGCGGAACGCGAGGGAACGGGGCGGGATGGAGAGAAGATTAACGGGGGTTGTAAAAAGTTTACAGCTCGGGCGACCGCCTTATTATTTAGGGGGATGATTCCTTCGTTTTCCACTACTCTTCGAGGGTCTTTGTTCGTCCGGAGCTTTCTCGCGTACCTTCCCGCCAGAGTTTCTCTTTCTCTCGCGGCGCTGGGACGAAACGCGCGCGTTCGAGTTAACTATAGGCCATCGATAACCACCACTTTGGTAGACTGCGTCACTTCCGGTTTCCAAACCGACCACTACCGTTTACGACTTCACAGCCGAGCGATCGCGACGCCGCGACCTTCTTTGTCGAGGGGCCACCGAAACCGAACGTTCTCGAGCTAATCAATTACTTGGACACTGATTGAGATCTTTGTTCTCCTAGATGAAAATTAACGGTGTCATTTGACAGGAATTACGAGACGTTTTGTAAACAAATCTTGGATCGTCCTAAATACCTGGAGTTCCGTATCGAAGCTTGAATTAAACCTACATACTGAACAAACGTATCGAGTCCTCTCTTTCGTTAAATACTCGTAGATAGATAACAAGATTTAACCACTTCACATTTTCTACCCTGAACAAATATAATAACCATATGTTGACGCGACGTTAAATCTATACGAAAACAAAATTCTGCCCAATTCCAGTAAACAGTAAAAGAAATTGAATTAAATCCTGCGCGCTCGAGCGAACGTTATCGGAATCGACGTTCGATTATCGTCGCTCGCGCGGCAATTACGGTCCTTTGTCGACGTCGGTCATTGCCTAAGGTAAATACAATTTCCGTTTCCACCGAGCGAGGGTACAATTGCGCGGCGTGAGCCGAAACCGCTCCGCTTTTTACAACCGCAGACAATATTCTCCGATTAGTTTCGCACGGAACCGCCGGTTTACGCGTGAAAGATCTCTTTTTTTTCCTTCTGTCTCGTTCGAAATTCCCATCTCGACGAGAGGAAGACGAGGTTTCAATGACCGACATACGAACCGTTCTCCTTTCCCGAACAATTATACACGTGATTCCGCGCAACACCCGTAAATTTAATATGTTTATGCTCTAATTAACACCGCGCCCGACGGCTCGCGAAACACCGCCGACGATTTTACGCGTTGCGCCACCGACGTATAATAATAATTCGGCCGAAAAACCAGCGAGAGTAAATAATTCACGCCGCTATAAAGCTGTTCGACGTGCTTCAACGATCACGGTTTTTCCCCCTCGCCAGCACTCGTCCACCGACCGCAACGGTTATTGTTGCCATGTTTGCGCCGCGACCGAAACACGGATCGCTGTTAACCTGGAACTCATTATCGCGCGAATTCTCGTAAAGGATAAATTTACCTCGATAACTTCGCGGTGTCGCGGTGCATAGAGTTGAGAAATATGCAAGAAAATAACAGGACACCTGTTGGATTTTCAGGAAGTCAGACGACTGATGAAAGGGAGCATTCTTTGGAAACTAGGAGGAGTTCAAAACGTTTCTGAGTGTTATTATTGCTAGTAAGAAATTGCACCCGGGTACCTAGGTAAAAGACACCGAGCTTAAGTCATTGTATCACCCATAGGTTGTTAGAGACCTGGGTTTCGTCTAAATAGCAGAACGTTTCTGATAGGCAGACTTATCTACAAGAACGAAGCCCTGACTGATTATAATCAACGCCCAAGCTAAACCCTTGAACCTAGAAAGCTGAAATTTTGCGCAGAGGTTTCCTTCACGATGTATACAAGGAATTTTCTTATAAGATTATCTTTCGAATCCATTGTTCCAAGTAAACCAGAAACTTTCAGCGCAAGTATACTTCTAACACATGGCTAACAGACAGCTTGGAGCCGCTTCTACGTCAGGAGCTCGCTCGGTCCCGAGCTCTTAAATACTGCATTTGCATGACAATGCATCCATTCTCTTCCAATTAACATAAACGTTTCTCTGCTAAGAAGCTTTTCCGTCTACTGTAACCATCCTAACCGTCGCGAACTGAATGAAGCAACGAGCAGGATTCGAGACCACGACGGAAGATCTCGGTCCAAACGTGAAGAGGTTTTTAACGAGCAATAACACGGTGTATCAGCGAGTCCTCGTCGCGGAGAAGCTCTCTATCACGCGAAGCGTCTTTTTCCGAGGCAGGTTGCATTTGGTTAACCGTCCGCCGCGTCCAGCTGCGGAAAAAGCGTCGAGGACATGCGGGCGCTATCTTCGCTCTCGTGCAGGCATACATAAATGTATGTGTACGCGTCAGTAAGTGTTACGCCAGCTTGATGGAATACTCAATTAGACGGTACGCGTCTGTACCCCTATTCGAGATAATTAATAGCGCGCGTCGGTGAAAAACGCTCGCTCTCAGCTGGCACAACAGTTCGTGGCCGATCCGGGAGTTATTAAATAAACTATCGCGAGCATCGCGTCAATCGCGCCAGTTGCGCTGTCAGGGCGATGTCAGTCATCGACGGGGGGGAAAAAAAAAAGAAAAGAACCAGCCGAGAAAAGATAAAAAGGAACGGGCAATAGCCTCAGACAATAACCATGATCCGCGTTCGTTACGACACGTTTGTCTTTTATCGATTACTTTGCATAAGTTTAAGCGAACGGCTGTCGCGTAATAGGAGAGAGGCCAGAGAGACGTCGCGTCGCTTTAGTACCGTCCACGGCGACGATCATACAGCTGGGAAATAAAGGAATAGAGAAACCCACGGACCGTTTCGCGACAAATTGCTTTATGGCGTCCATCGCCTCGCGGACGCCACGCCATGCATTTCCATGTCGTAAAATCGTGTTATTTAGGGCTTCAATTAATTTTAGCCGGTCGAACGGGTTCGCGTCCGTTGGGGATCCCCTGGAACCCGCACCTGAATTTTGGCCTGCATGAGACCACTATAACACGGATTGCGAATTTAAGGGGGGCATGTGTTCTTCTAGAATTTGTTCAAAGGGAATATCGCAAGCTATCCGTGAAAAAGCAAAAATATCGTCGAGATTAAATATGAATGTCACTGAACGGATACATTCAAAACAACAGAAGAATATTTAGAATCAGTCACACTGATGGAAGATCACGGAACTGCCACGTTACGGATACGTGTAGATAGACCTTCACTCGGACAGTCGATTCTTGTTCGATGGATCACAGCCTGGAACGCCCGAAACACTGATCGCAACTGGTTAGAAGAAATCCTATATGCGCTCTCAAAGGGCAATAAACACGACTACGAAATCTGCCACTCCTTACCCAAGCGTCGAGTCAAGCGATTCCAAAACAAAGAATTCTTGGAAAAAGTAAACGCCGGGTTATTCCACGAATACGCCTGGAACGC